>NW_026292645.1:0-59743 GCF_023091745.1 Budorcas taxicolor
ATTGAATAACTGGGACTGTAGCCTGTGGGTTGACATATAAAACTGACCATCACAGCCTTTCCACAGTCTTGGCTCTCTTGCTAGTTGCCTAATGCCTTCAAACAGATGTGGGGTTTCTGTTTTTTTCTTTTTTGGCTTCACCCATCCCATTCTGATGGATGCATTATTCTAGGGGATAGGACTTACCAGTGCATAGAAGTCGTGGTGGGAACAGGGAGGAAGGCAGACTTAACTGGGCACAAAGGGAAAAAAAAAAATTTTTCCCCCCAAAGCATTAGTGGCCAACAATAGGGTGAGCTAATAATAAGAGATTCTTTATTTTGGAATATTTTTTAGTTAGACTGGACTGAACTAATAGTGTTTTTGTAGTCCTAGAGGGAAGGTGATTTGGACCCCAGATCTTTTTGAGATTTATGATTGTGGGGGTAAAATTGGGAGCCCATCATCAGGTGACCAGCATTTAAAAAAAAAAAAAAAAACACCTATCATTTTCTGTCACCATTATTTTATAAAAGAAAAGACATTTAATATAAAAAACGAAGTAAAATTTAGTTTAGGTACCAAGAAAGCATTAAACTAACACCTGCCACAATTCTTTAGTTCACATTTTAATATTTTTTAAATCAGGCCATGTCTTAAAATCAGGGGTGTGTTAATATAGTACTTTCTTGAAACAGTGTTATTCGGTTGATGTCTTAGTCCATGTCAGTTGTCTCAGAATTGGGATAGTAATTGTGTTTGTATGTTTGTGTGCGTGCGTGACATTATCTCCATTGCCCTCATTTTTGCTGTCAGTGAAAACTTTCAACACTGATTAAGACTGACGCTGGTGAATACTGGCCCTTGAATCATCTTCTGACACAGTGACTGTGGACTGTCTCCAGAATTCTCAGCATTTGTTCTATTGCTACAGTGCTGCTTTATAGATCTGTCCCCTAAGACCTTCAGATCTTGCCGTACAAGAACTTAGCCTTTCTTATCAAATGGCCTGCTATGTTGAATAAGACATTTAAAATTAAAAAAAATTGTACTCCCTTGTACTGTTTAAGACATCATTGCTAAAAGTATAGATCTTGGAAATTTCCTGGAAGTTTGCCAGTGAGTAATCTTAACTTCAGTGTCTCTTCCTGTTATATACCTTGGATTGTTCGTAGCTTAAAGTTGTCATTAGAATGAGCATAAGTAGTTGAATCCATCAAAAGATAGAAGCACCCTGTGTGGAAATTACAGAATTTGATCTACTCTGGTTTTAGGTAATAAAGTTGAGAGTTATAACAGAATTAAGTAAGGTCTTAAATTGAACTCTGAACTCAAGATTGTAAAATCAACCACTATCTGGAGTTCACTGATTTAGAGGTTGTTTCAAAGCAACTATCTAAACAGAAAAGGTGCTAGGAGTGTTCATTACTGGTACAGAAAGGTCATATGTCTTGGCTCCAGATCTTTGGCTTGAGATCATATCTCCAAACTTGGGAAACTTAACATAGAATTCATGAAGGTAAATCAGAAGTAAATCTCCGATAGGCAGAGATAACACAGCTTAAGGGTAACGTGTTTGACTACGAAGCCAGAAGCCTGTGTTTGAAGCCTGGCTATACTATTAGCTGTGCGACTGTGAGAACTTCTCTTAACTTCTTTATTCCTCAGTTTCCGTATCTGTAAATGAGGATAATAATAGCAGCTACTTCATAAAGGTTTTTTTGTTGTTTTTGTTAGTATTAAGTTAAATAACATTTATAAAGTACTTAGAATAACATGTAGCAAATGATATATGTTAAAATCAACAAAGGTTAGTCCATCTAGACTTAAGATGGACTGTTTGTGGTAATTTGGCATATTGAATCTCAACTGATTAATTAGTGATTCTAATGTAGAATATGTTCTTGAGTAATTGGGTTTAGATTTGGTTATTTAAGGATGTAAGAAAACTGCATCTTGAAAGGGGTTGCAGTATTTAAAAACTTCTTTAGATAAATTAATGAATCTAAGTTTAAGGATTTACTGAAGGTTTTTTGAGTACTTTAAGATTGGCTTGATAGGCAGTTGAAGTACTAAAACAAAAAAAGAACATGTTAAAAGATTATAAGTATCATTAAAAATGAAATATCAAACTTAGGATACTGGGGATTCAACTATATTTGTCTCTTTTTTGTCTTATTTTATATTTTAAACTGAGTAGTGAGTAAAAAAGTTATTCTCTAAATCCTTTTGTGTAATAGTTCTTTTAATTAGGTGATTTGATAAAGTTGTAGAGGAAATTGTTTAAAGGTCTTTAGACAGTTATAAGGGAGAAGGCAATGGCACCCCACTCCAGTACTCTTGTCTGGAAAATCCCATGGACGGAGGAGCCTGGGAGGCTGCAGTCCAAGGGATCGTGAAGAGTCGGACACGACTGAGTGACTTCACTTTGACTTTCCACTTTCTTGCATTGGAGAAGGAAATGGCAACCCACTCCAGTGTTCTTGCCTGGAGAATCCCAGGGACGGGGGAGCCTAGTGGCCTGCCGTCTATGGAGTTGCACAGAGTCGGACACAACTGAAGCGACTTAGCAGCAGCAGCAGACAGTTACAAATTGAATGTAAGGTCTTTAAGTCTTAATTTAAATTCAAGTAACTGTAGTATAGTCTCTTCTGGTACAAAAGCTGTTTTTGGACCTAAGTTTATTGATAGAAAGGTTATCAGAGCAGTAAGTTAGGAAAGTCAAGTAGAGAAGACAGGGAAATGTATCTAGGCAGTGATAATCTCGTCTCTACCATCCTTGTGCTTTCATCCGCCAGTCTGCCAGCCTGGCCTCTGCTAGCAGCTCATACACGAAAATGAAGGAAGGCGTGTGGACTCGGAGGCGCTGCCTTTCTCTCCTGCATCTCCTAGGTGCTCCCCTTCTTGCTGTCAACCCACTGAGATGCTGTCACACCTAGACAGTTCCAGTAGCCTCTTACTCCACTTGTCCATCTGTGGTTATATTTATTTTAAAGCAACATGTTGAATATGAAACTTCTCTATGTAAAAACTTCACCTACAAGACAAAGTCCTTCACTCTACTTGACTTTATAATTCAAGGCCTCTGTAAACCAGCTGCAGCTTGTTTTTCACCTGCTGTTCTGCACAGCCATCTAAGTTGTGTGTTGCATAGCTCCTTAAGGGGTGGTGTGCGTGGGGTTAGCTGTATGGTATGATGGTTGCTCTGTTTTCTCCCACCCTTTTGTATTAATCCTTCACTCTAACCTGGCTGGTCTGCCCCTCCACGCCTTTCTTACAATAAAGCGCCTTTTCACTCTTACTTTTCTACCTGTTATACATCATTCACCCTGTTTTATGCCCTCTCTTTTCTTTAATAGGTAGAACCAAAGAGTGGAGTATTAAACAGCCATTAAAAGAATGAGGAAGATTTCCAGTCACTCCTATGGGGTGAATTTGAGATATATTGTTAAGAAAAATAGCAAAGTACAGAACTGGATATGGTATTTCATCTTTTGTATGAGAAACAGAAGAATTAAGAATTTATATGTATAGACACACATTATCTATAAAGAGAAACATGAAGGATATACAGATTAATAAAACTAGTTATATGTAGGGAATAGATAGGAAAATATTGGAGGGGAAGGGAGAGATATCTCTGAGCATTCCTTTTTTGTAATACTAACTTTAGAACCATGTAAATGTTTTACATAATCAAAAGTTAAAATAATGAAAAATAAGCTATAATTGAGTGATTAAAAAACAAAAATGAACCTAAATTACAGGACATACAGAATAAAATAACTAAAAATAAAATAATATAACTAAAAATAAACATAGTATGCTGAATATACATCCCTAGTGAAATGTAATTCAAGGACAAAAAGAATTAGCCCCCAAAAGACACTTAAACTTAGTGGGTTTAAATGTTAGTAACATTAATGTTATAGTTTTATTTATCTATTTATTTTTAATTTTTATTTTTACTTTATTATTTTGCTTTACAATACTGTATTGGTTTTGCCACACATTGACATGAATCAGCCACGGGTGTACATGAGTTCCCAATCCTGAACCCACCTCCCACCCAATGTTATAGTTTTAAAACTGAATTATGAACCAAGATTTTCATTGTGAGAGAAAAGATACAGTACTAATAGAAAATAAGTAAAGAAAAACCATAATGTCGAATTTGAAGTGAAAATATCAGTATAAACTCTGTTTGTGTTTTAAAAAAGCTCCAGGTTTGCTTCTAAACCATTTCAGTAGACTGTGACACCCCAATATATAAGACACCTGGTGTTCAGATCTTGATTTATAAATGCTTTTGTCCACTAAAAAGAAGAAAGGCTTCTGGAGAATTGGCTGATTGTAAGTCAAGGTCAGAGATGGTGAAAGGTGAGCTTAGAAAACATATAGGAAGTAGCCTCAAAAAACCAATAGCTGCTGCTGCTGCTAAGTTGCTTCAGTCGTATCCAACTCTGTGCGACCCCATAGACAGCAGCCCACCAGGCTCCCCCCGTCCCTGGGATCCTCCAGGCAAGAACACTGGAGTGGATTGCCATTTCCTTCTCCAATGCATGAAAGTGAAAAGTGAAAGTGAAGTTGCTCAGTTGTGCCCAACTCTTAGGGACCACATGGACTGCAGCCCACCAGGCTCCTCTGTCCATGGGATTTTCCAGGCAAGAGTACTGGAGTGGGTTGCCACTGCCTTCTCCAAAAACCAATAGAATTGTGTTTAAATGACAGATGAACGCTTGAAGGGAATCCCACTAGCCGTACCTGGGACAGTTTGAACCAATAATTGGAGAAGTTAAAAAAAAAAAAAAGATGGTAATGGATCATTTTAATACATTAGATTAAAACAAATCTTTGACTTCATAATTAAACTTAAAAAGGAAGATACAGGGAGAGTGAAGTAGGAGTTCTACTTAACAGAAGAATGCTAGACAGTAAATGTAGGAAGAATGATAAAATTAGAAAGTCCTCATTTTGTAGTCCCCAGTGTATTAATAATTGGTTCGGGCAAGAATCTTCAATAGATGCTGAAACCACTGGATGAAAAGTTATTGGGAGATAGGATATCAGATCTCTCTTTACAACAGAAAGACCTGTTGTCACCACTTTAAGCACATAATCAGACATTCCCTGTAGTGGGGTAGCCTGGCATTATGTGCCTCTGATGGGATGGCAGTTTCAAGGACACAACTGTATTCTTGTTTTAAAAAAATTTAACTTGTATTTCATCACATGGAAACAATGAGATGGATGTTAAAACTGACCTAGACTTTTTAATTTAAAATAATTTTTATTGAAGTATAGTTGATTTATAATATTTTATTAGCATAGCAAAGTGATTCAGTTATATATTTTTTCAGATTATTTTCCATTGTAATTATTATCGGCTACTGAATGTAGTTATGTGTTAGATGGTGAATCCTCGTTGCTTATCTATTTTATGTGTAGTAGTTTGTATTTGTTAATCCCATTCTCCTAATTTGTCACCCCTCCTCTTTCTGCTTCCATAACCAAAGTTTGTTTTCCATGTCTGGCAGTCTGCTTCTGTTTTGTATATAGGTTCATTTGTATTATTTTTCAGATTCCACATGTAAGTGGTATCATAATTGTCTTTCTCTGACTTAGTATGAAATTCTCTAGGTCTGTCCTCCATGTTCTGCAGATGGCAATATTTCATTCTTTTTTATGGCTGAGGAGTATTCTTGTGTGTGTGTGTGCGCACATCTGTATGTATATATCACATTTTCTTAAGTCAGTCATCTGTTATGGTCCCCTGGGTTTCATGTCTTTGCTGTTGTACATAGTGCTTCTGTGAACACTGGGGTACGTGTATGTTTTTGAGTTAGTGTTTTTGTCTTTTCTGGATATGTGCTCAGGAGTGGGATTGCTAGATCATATGATATCTCTATTTTTAGTTTAAGGAACCTCCATACTGTTTTTTTTTGTAGTTGGCTGTGCTAATTTATATTCCCACCAACAGTGTAGGAGGGTTCCCTTCTCTGACCAAGACTTTTTTTAAAAAGTCAATTTCATGTAAAACAACTGTCCCCCAAATTGTGGGGGTAGGGACAGCAGGGTGCAGAATATGAAAGATTCAGAACAGCCAAATGTAAGGAATGAGCCTGATTGACTTATGGATCCAAAAAAAGATTATGCAGGAAAATATTAGGCCAATTGAGTAAATTTGATTATTGGTTATATATTAGTATTATGCAAATGTTCATTTTCTTAGATGTGAGAGCAATACTGCTGTGTGATTTTTTAAGAGAATGTTCTCATTCTTAGAATGGGCTTGCTGAAGTAACTTGGGTGAAGTGTTGTAATGTTAACTTTTAAGTGATTCAGAAAAACTTGTGTGGTGGGGGAGCAGATGATCATTGGTAAATCTGAAGGATATATAAGATTTTACTGGTTATAATGATTTTTTCAATTTTCTATAGATTTGAAAAGTTTCGGAAAAAAAAAGAAAATCTGCTTCAGAGCCCAGCTCAGATTTTATCTCATATGAAGGCTTCCTTTTCCCAACCACACTGTCTAGAGGTGATTTTCGCTCCAACTTTTGTGTTTATTTTATAATCCCCAAACCTGAGTGCCGAATAAGAGCTGCCTAAGAAGTTGACTGTTTAATTTTTAATTACAAATTCCAGACTCGTTGTAAGAATAGGCCCAAGAATCTGGAACCACTGGTTTGAACCACCTGTTCTGTATTTATTACCTAAAGTTGCTTGTCTTTTTCATATAGCTCTACCTACTCAGTGGGAGCTTGGGGCCAACCCTTGAGAGCATTGCTCAGTCCTTTGTGTTGCTCAGTGCTGTGTGCCTTCCACACAGTAGGGGTTTGGTAAGTATGTGCTGACTATAATATATAGGTTGGGACTAATTTGTTGATCATCTGAAGAGATTACCAGAAACTTCTCCATGGTTTTGAGAGGTTTTTAAAAAAAAGAAACCTAGCTGATAAAAGCACTTAGTACAAAAGGTCCATTAAAAAGATGTATAGTTTTTAGTTCTAAAACTACAGGTTTGGTTTATAGAAATAACATGTTTGTTACCAGCAAATGTTTGGAATTAAAGAGTTAACAATGGTATCATAGTTGAGTTTTATTACCTCTGCAAATGGATATATAAAGACTCTAGTACTTGATCTCTATAAAAATACAGATACCCAGAGATACAGTTTTCTCCCTTCTACACTTATTGATATGATTGACACATGGCACTGTATATGTTTAAGATGTACAACATAATTTGACTTACATACATAATGACATGACAATAGGTTTAGTAAACATAGCTCTCATATAGAAACATGACAAAAATAGAAAAAAGATTTCTTTCTCCCTTGTGATAAGAACTCTTAGGATTTACTCCCTTAACAGCCTTCATAGGTAAGGTAAAGAAAGCAGTGTTAATTATCTGTATCATGTTGTATATCTCCAGTACTTATTTATCTTATAACTCGAAATGTGTACCTTTTTTTTAATGCTAAGATGATTTTTTTTCATTGGATAATTGGAATTGAGATAATGAATGAAGATTGAGGTTAGGTGTTAATGCAGGAAAGAAGAAACAATTAGATTTAAAAAATAAAGTCTTTGAAGATTTTTATAGGCTTGAAGCTGGTTTTGAGTATATAAAAAGGAATAATGGCTAACTTTTTTTTTTTTTTAGTGTTTACACATGCCATAGATTGCGTTGGCTGAAGTATCCATAATCCCTAAAACAGTTCTTCCAAGTGGATATTGATGTATAGATGAGAAAATTGAGTCTCAGAGAAGTTTGTCATGTGCCTAGACTCACAGCTAGTACGTGGTGGAATCAAGAACCAAACCAGGCAGTGTGGGTTCCAAAACACTTGCTGGTAAATATGGGAAGCAGGATAGCTTATCACTAAATGTAGCTTCCCTTAATTTGAGACTTAATGAGTATGGGAAATGGGAGAACATTTCATAGCATTAGTTCTTTGGAAAGAAAAAAAAGAGAGAGAAAGGAGTTAGGGGAAGGGAACTGATCTTTACCAGGGATTAATTATACAGTTGCTTAGACCCACAGGAAGAGTATATTAAAAAGGCAGGTGTATGAACCTTGACCAGTATTCAAGAAGAGCAAAATCTTGCACAGAAGAGTATTCTAGTATAGCTGCATTAACCTAGCCTATCTTTAAAGTATATAATGTATTTATGTGTATTAAAATAGCTGAAATAGGACTTCCCTGGTGGTCCAGTGGTTAAGAGTCTGCCTGCCAATGCAGGGGACAGGAGTTCGATCCTTGGTCGGGGAAGATTCCACAGAACACAACTACCAAAGCCCATGCGCCCTAGAGCCTGCGCTTCGCAACGGGAAAACCCACTGCAGTAAGAAGCGCGAGTGCCACAGCTAGCGAGTACACCCACTCGCTGCACTAGAGAGAGGCCTACGCAGCAGCGAAAGCCCAGTGCAGCCAAAATAAGTCAATAATTGACAAAATAATAAAACAGCTGAAATAAACATTTTTGCTTTGAATTAAAAACTTGATTCAACACTCTTAAAAAGAAATAGTAAAAATGCTCTAGTATTAATATATCTAATTATCCACACATTTAAAAAATATTTCATTGGAATGAATTATGGCAGTAATATTTTTGGGTAAAGCAAATTTTTACTTCCATATAGTAAGAGAGCAAACAAAGCTACATTCTGAATAATAAACTGGTATGTGTGCAACTGCCATCTCCATTAAATTTAATGCTTTATGAGATTTAATTATTCTAAACTAGCAATCGTTGCAGAAAAAAAATGAGTGGTTAAGATATAATTTTAAAGATTAAAAGAAAAAATTTCCCTGTTGACAACTTAAAACCATTCTAGAAGTTCTAGATAAATGACATAGAGAAATGATGTCAAGATTGTTAAATTAGACATTGTATTGACAAAGAAATAAGATTACTCAGTGGAACAGAGTTTAAAAACCAGACCAAGCATAAATTATGTTAGTATTTGATTAAAGTGCCATCTCAAATCAGTGTGGGAAAAAAACAGACTCTTCAGAATATATTAAGGGAGTTAGTTGGTTAGCCATTTGGATTTTGTTAGATCTATACTGACTGGGCTTCCCTGCTGGCTCAGCCTGCCAATGGTGGGAGACAACAGTTCAGTCCCTGGGTCGAGGAGATCCCCTGGAGAAGGAAATGGCAACCCACTCCAGTATTCTTGCCTGGGAAATCCCATGGACAGAGGAGCCTGGTGGGCTATAGTCCATGGGGTCACAAAGAGTTGGACAGGACTTAGCAACTAAACAACAACAAATTCCTGAGGGAAAAGTGGAAAGACACAAAAGGTCAGGTTCAAAGGGCAAGTTAGGCAACTGAGGCAAAAAATAATTCAGAGAATTCTAAAAGCAGCAGTTGTTTAACCTCTGTCATGTCCAACTCTTGTGACTCCATGGGCTACAGACTGCCAGGCTCCTCCTCTGTCCATGGGATTTCCCAGGCAAGAGTACTAGAATGGGTTGCTGGTTTCTTCCCTAGGGGGTCTTCCCAACCTGGCGATCAAACCCACATCGCCTGCGTTGCAGGTGGGTTCCTTTCTGCTGAGCCACTGGGAAGCCCTAAAAGCAGTACCATGGGTCATTTTGCTGAATCAAGAAGAGAGCTGTAGCTGAAGTCAGTAGAGCCATACAACAGAGCGTAAAAGGTATGTTCAGAAGTGGAGGGCGACATGCTTCAAGAGCCCAGTCAGTGGGAGCTAAGCAGTTGCATAAGGGAGGCTCAGGTAACAGACGTGTCTCTTGCTTTTGTATAGCACTGCGTGCTTTCTTCCCCGTACATCTTAATTGAGAAAAAACTAGCTAGCTTTGTAGTGGCTGATATCATCCCATTTTTATGGATGAAAACACTGACGCTTTAAGAATTATCAATAGTAACAGTGCCAAAGCCAGAAACTGCTTTGCCTCAGTCTAGTGGGTGGTCCTGTCATTTATACTCCAGGGAGATGAGAGCAAGCCATGGAAACATCCAGTGATTCTCGTCAAGCCCGACAAACTTGACATGAATAAATCGCTGCTATTACCCAATGTTTATCCCGCATGGGGTTTTTTCCCCTGCCTACTGAAATCTTGTAAGGCTCTTAAAGGTGAAATTTTCCAAATGTTGATGAAAATGAATGACTTTTTTTGCTTTGTGACAACCTAGAGAGGTGAGATGGGGTGGGGGGTAGGAGGAAAGTTCAAGAGGGAGGGGATATATGTATTCCTCTGGCTGATTTATGTTGATGTATGGCAGAAGCCAGCACAATATTGTAAAGCAATTATCTTCCAATTAAAAATTTTAAAAAGAATGAATGACTTTTCAATGACCACACTAAAATGAGCTGTCATATTTCACTCTATCTAACTAGCAAAGATGAGGAAGATTGATATACTGTTAGCCAGAGTTCCATGCTGCCAGAAGGAGTATAAATTGGTATGTTTATAAAGGACAGTCTGGCAGTATACATCAAAACTTATTTATGTTTTTCCATAGCAATTTTATCTCTAGGAGTTTATTCCAAGGATATAATGGAATATGTGCCCAAAGATATGTGTGCATGTATTTTACCACAGCTTTGATTTTTTAAAGTATTTATATCTTCCTATATTGATTTTTTTTTATTGAGCATAGATTGCTTTTTACAAGCAGTAAAACACTGATGCTATTTTATATGGAAAAATACAATTATTCTATCACAGGATTCTCAGATTATGACTATAACTCCTATTTGATAAGAACTACAGCCAACAATTACCCTGGAAACTACTGATTTTCTCTTTAATTTCTGACAAACAATAGAAGGAAAAACTTCTAGAATCATTACTGGATGAAAGGCAGGATGATTTGGGGGAAGCAGTATGATTAGATGAAAAGAATATGGGAATCAAAAGACCTAGATTTGAAATCTATCCTTGCTTCTTAGCTGCAGTTGTGATTTAGGCAAAGCTGCTAACCTTTCTAAAGCCTGTTGTGAAGATAATTACTGTCTTTCTCTGAGGGTTGTTTCAGTTTCAAATAAGATTAGATTTCTGAAAGTCTCTGCAGATTCTATGGCTTGGGAATAACGATAGTCAACTTTATTGAGTACTGTGTGCCATGCATTGTACTAAGCACTATAAGAAATTGCCTCATTTCATCACTTGTATCAGCCCTGTGTGGTTAATGATTATCATCCTCTCTTACAAGTGAGGAAGTTGAGACACAGACCTAGAAGCCTGCCCAGGGCAACAGCTGTAAGAAGTGGACCCATGATAGAGAATCATATTTGGGGAGCAGTGTAGCCAGAGGTCTCTAAGAAGTGTTCATCTCAGCAGTCTGCCAGATTTCTTTGATGAAGACAGCAAGTGTGAGGGAAGGGAGAACCCAGTGGAAATAACTTAGCAACAGAGGTCTCTTTTCTTTGTTAAATTATTATGGGTTTGGGAACATACTGTAGGGAAACTATAAGATTTAGAAATCATACGGATAGATTTTATATGGGCTTATTAATACTGGAGTGGTCTCGCTCGATATTTTTAGAAATAATCTAGAAAAACCAGAAAACAGAATTTCTTCTGAGATTTGAACATTAAGAATACACATGCAAAGGAAGTGAACAGAAAGTCTTCAGCGGAGTTGGGTTAAACATATATCCACCCCGAGCCCATCGTGAAGATGGCAGGCTCTTGGCTATCAGTAACACCCTAGAAGGAGATCTTGTGGATATTTTCGATCGTATCTATCACTTCTGTTGTCTCTCCCCTCACCTTTACCCCTTTTTAGCCTATTCCCAGAGATCCTGGGTATCATCACCAGAGAGCATATGTGAAGCAAAACTGGAAAACCTATTCCCCTTTAATAGAACACATTAGCAGAGTTCTCCTTACCGTGAAGTAAGAAAAAAGCATAATGGAACTAGACCAAAGTCAGTGATAAGCAGTTAACATAGTTCAACAAATGTAGTGGTTTTCACATAAGAACAGACTGAAAGGACTAGGATTTGTCAGTCTGGAGTGAAGGTTGGCAAAGACGCAATTACTTGCTAAAATTTAAGTGTGGAGTATAGATGAAGGGTAGATTGGTTTGTTTACCAAATTCTGTGGGATCTTGCCTCATCTTTACCATCCAGCTTTTACATAGAGAGGAGGCACGGTCCTGAAGTATAAAAGGATCCTATTCTGTAAAAGATCATACCCTTGTATCATTAGCAGTCTGAAAGCATTAGGCTTTTGAGATCTATCCGTGTGAAGTTTGGTCCCATAGGCATTCCAACTACATTTTCAAAATCTGAATAGTTCAGTTGCAAGATCTGAACTCAGTTACGTAAATCACGTTTCCATAATCTTGTTTTCTTCATAAACAATTGATTAGAGGGAATTGCAAGTAAAAAGAAGAAAATAGATAGACTCATTATGGATTAAACTTGAGATGACTGTGTTCTAGGGAGAAACCAACATGTCATTTTTTTAATGTGCAAAGACTATATGGAGAAAATTCCACTATCAAAGACTGCACACAAATTTTCCAAGGTGGGGAGATTATAATAAAGGGTTTGCTGTTCTGGGTCAGCTAGAGCAGCACTGTACAAAATAGGGGCCTTCACAGGAGGCCTATGAGATAGATAAATAATACAGAATAGATAGATAATAAAGTAGGTAAATATGTATGCTTGTGTAGCTCTTTAGAGTGTTTAAAAAATGCTTTCACATACTGTGTGGAAGTGATGCTTGAGATGGCTTGCTGAATGTTTGTTTTGTTTCACAGCTATACAGTCGGAGTTCCATTATTTATATATCTGTAAGTCCTAGTCCTTTTCTGAAGCAGTCTCTTCAGTTACTGTTAGGTGTGCCAGGGGTGTGTCATGATCCTTTGGCTCTTGTTGTACACTGCTATGACTTGTAGATCTCTGTTGGCCACAGATAGTTTTGTAGCAATGGAGAGCTATACTGTTCAAGTGCTTTGCTTATTTCTTTCTTTCTTTTCTTTTTTTCCTTAGATCTGTTCTGAGGACCAAGATGCATTTGGGGGATGGTTACAGAAATGAGCCATGGTAGGCAATAAAAATATACATTCAAAGTTGAATGAAACATCCATCCTGGAAGGGGAGCAGACCCTTACCGTAATGTTGAAACTCATTGCTTTCTTTGTTGAAGAATTCAGTGTCTGTCCGTTTGCTTCTTAGGTTTCATAGATCAAGAGTGTTTCCTTCTATCATTCTAGGATTATAGAAGAATTAGTTTATAGGGGACTCTGAGAAATGATGGTGGTCTTTTAAAGTGTGTGCCACTAAGCATTAATCCTGCGATGGTTTCTTGGAGGAAAAAAGTGTTTTGAGGCCAGATTCTTTTGGGGAAGCTGCAAATTGGGTCCTCTCTTGGAATTTCATGGTACACTCTGATCCTATTTATTGAAACATTGTAATAGTTAGAAACAACTTAATTCATAGATAGGAAAGCAGAATCAGAATATTACACAGCAGTTAACTAGATAGGTGTGTCTTCTAACATGGATGGATTTTAGAATGTTAATTTCAAAAAGCATATTACGGAGAATGTATAGTTGGTATGTTTTTTACAAATGATATGCTTTTATAGTATACCTGTATAAGGCTTGAATTCTTTTGCTGCTGCTGCTATGTCGCTTCAGTTGTGTCTGACTGTGCGACCCCATAGACGGCAGCCCACCAGGCTCGGCTCCCCCATCCCTGGGATTCTCCAGGCAATAACACTGGAGTGGGTTGCCATTTCCTTCTCCAATGCATGAAAGTGAAAAGTGAAAGTGAACTCGCTTAGTCATGTCCGACTCTGCGATCCCATGGACTGCAGCCCACCAGGCTCCTAAGAGGGAAAATTTTCATGTTTTATTTATAATACAAATTAAATACAAATAAAATGCTTGTCAAGTGCTCAGCAGTTACTTTCTTTTTCCTCATTGGAGACATCTGCCCCTGCTAATTTTCAAGCATATCTTTCTGTTTATTAATTCATTGTTGTAAGTTAAACTGAATTTTGAGCCCTGGTATTATTCATAGACTGGGAAGAAAATGTTTTCATTATAGTCTATTATAATGAAACTTTTTCACACATTGGAAGGAATAAATGAAGTAACTTATATAATGGTCTAGTCTGTGCAGATTCTCAAGAAATCTGTTTATTCAAAGTTGTTTTGTTCCAAGAGATATTTTGGAGAGCAATAAAAAGAAGTTTGAACTTGGTTTTGGAGCAGCTAGTGAAGAGTTAAGCAGAGCAAGTACACAGAGTAGAACATGGTTCAAAACCAGTTAAGCTGACAGAAGCAAACTGCCTTTTGGTCCTTCCCATGTTAGTAATGCTTTGTCCAGTTTCATGGATCTTCTTTATCTTACTCTCTAGACTTGATTTTCATTTTGACATCTTCTGAGTCAAACCTGAAAGCGGTGGTGATTCTATTTGACTTTACCATTTGCTAGGGATCACTTTTAAGGGGCCACATGTTTTGTATAAATACATAAATACGTTTTTCTTTAAGAAAGAGTAATCTGGAAAAAGCTGTAGCCATATGTCAGGTCTTCCAACAGAACGTTCACTTTATCTCCTCAGTGTGCTTTACGTTGTAAGAGCTATTGTCTGAGAATTTAATATTTCATCAACTGTGAAAGTGTCTCTTTAAAATTATTTGCTTTCAGGCATCTGTACTGGCTCCTTTCTTAAAAAGGGCTCATTGTTATATGGATATTTCGTGCAAGTTAAAACAGGACTAAATGCTCAATCAACTTTATGCTCAAAAATGTACTAATATAGATTATGAAGTTACTCAAAATTGAATGCACATTTTAAGTGTTTATTGGCACCTCTACATGCTTGCATGTCAGGAAATTTCAGAGTT
Organism: Budorcas taxicolor; assembly: GCF_023091745.1. NCBI lineage: Eukaryota > Metazoa > Chordata > Mammalia > Artiodactyla > Bovidae > Budorcas > Budorcas taxicolor. Next base: position 14,829 of record NW_026292645.1, read on the forward strand.
ATTATTAAAACATGTTCCTGATCTTAGTGACGAAACTTCTTCCTAAAACATGACTTCTTCCACCTGTCTTGTTTTCGTGTAATCCTTACGCATAAACATTGCTAGTAATATGCTGCTTCTACCAGAACACCTAGTGGGACCTAGCAGAGTACAGACTGTGAAAGTGCTAAGGGGGATGAATTTCAGGGATGTTTTCGACAGTTGGGCAGCCCTGGAGGGTGGAAAGGCTGCGGGGCAGGATGGTCACCTAGAAGAGAGGTGTGAGGTGGCCATTCTGCCCAAGCAGTGGCTGCGTGGCACACGGCTTTCCCTCGGGAGGTGGTGTTCACCACGGTTGTGCACTGCTGGAGAGAGTTAGGCTTATAACCAGTGACATCTTGCTGTAATTTTGAGATAGGGGTCAAGCAAAAGGTACAGAAAGTGAAAGAGAGAACTTACAAAGGAGAACTTGAGCACCATACATAAATTTATTATCTAAAAAAATTAGTTTTAGTGCCCATGACTTCCAGTTTCAGCTGTCCTACTAACATTGTAGTTGTGATTCTCATTTCCTAGTGCTTAACTGTTGCGGAATGTATATCTCAAGTTTTTGAGACATATGGGCTGGTTTTCTTTCATTGACAATTTGAACTCTCTGTCCCTTATGTGAATCTGTGGTATAAACACCACCAAGTTATTTTACCACCAGTTAATATGCAGAATTGAATGTGAATATGGGCAAAGTCAGTGGGCTTGATGTCTGTTTATAAATAAAGTTTAAAATTATTCCCTAGGAACAAGTTTATCAGTGTTCTTTGTGATCTGGTAAAGACAACTTAAGTCAGCCCAGTTCCTCTCAGTACAAAATCACAGAAATGTTTAAGATGTCACTTCTTCTCAAAACAAGAATAAGAACTCTGAGAGTTCTCTAGTCAGTTCTAAATCGTGCATATTGCTGTCTTCCAGGGTTTCCCTGTGATGAAGCAGACAGTTCAGGACACACAGTCCAAGGATGGACGTCCCCCGCAGCACTGAGAGCGACAGGTTACTGCGGCAGGAGGCCAGCTGCCTGACGGGTGAAGCTTCGGCTGCAGCTCCAGAAAAAGACGCACACAGTCCAGCTGCTTCTGGTCTTCAAAATCTTACTTATCCTCTAGGTCCCAGGAATGATGGTATGATGAGTAGCTCTTGATCTAGTCTGGAGGGCTTTCTGACACCTGAGCACCTATTCTCCCAGAAGGCATAAATGTTCTTAATCTGAATAACATGTCCAGTTAATTGGCTTAGCTTACATATCACAATTATATAAAGCTATTACCAAAAAATCTCTACTTTAAAAAAAAATTTATTTGGCTGTGCCATGTGGCACATGGAATCTTAGTTTCCTAACCAGGGATGGAACCTGGATTGGAAGCATGGAGTCATAACCCGGGGACAGCTAGAGAAGTCCTTTTTTAAATCAGAGTATAGTTGCTTTAAAATCTCCATTTACTTAGTTTAGCACATCTGACTTGGTGATAGTAGTGTAAGAAAAGTGGTCTCGGGTTTGGAGATCCACATTCTAGCTGTAGTCATAAATGAGCGCCTTACGCTTTCTGAGCCTTGCTTTCTTAATCTAGACAACAAGCATGTTAATATTCTCCTTACCTCACAAGGCTAGAAGATACTGAGTTAATGGATGTCAAGGCTCTTGATAAATTGTTTGGTTCTTTTTAACTTTTAATAAAAACAGTAGCAACAATAATAATAGCAGTTACCATTTATTGAGCACTCACTGTGCTAAAAGTTTATTTTTTTAAATCAAGGGTGGCAAACTGATCAACTCTGAACCACTACCTGTTTTTATAAATAAAAATTTGAAACACAGCCGTCATGCCCCTTCGTTTACGTACTGTCTGTGGCTCCTTTCCTGCGTTGTGGCAGAGCCCGTGACCCACAAAGCCAAACAATTACTTTTTAGCTCTTCACAGAAAGTTTGCTGATCCCTGCTTAGATTAATCTTTTCACCGATGGGGAAGCTGAGGCTTCAGAGGTTATTAGTAACTTGCTCAGGTTCACACTGCTGAGAGGTGGGGGACTGGGATTTAAACCTGTATCTTTCTGGCCAGCCTTTGCTGACAGAAAAGCAGAGTGTACCTGCCACCCTAGAGTGCCCATTACAGAGAATTTATGCAGCGAATCTCCTCCTGCTCACCTATTTAAGTAGGATGGAACCTGAGGCATCCTTTGGGAATCAGCCCAATTTAATTACTTCTTTGCTGGGGAAAAAGTCAAGTATTCTGCAGAACTGAGTTAATAAATTAGGTACCTAGTTTCATTTTTAAAAACAGCACTTACAGTGTTGAAAGCCTGGCTTGGTGATTAAAGTTTTTCTTGCTACAGGCTTGCCCAAGGATTGTGTAGAAACTTAGCTCTTGGAATCCAACAGAAGGCCACACTGAACATTTACCAGAGGCTATAGGATGTGAACCCAAAACAGGTTTTTGGTCTAAATTTTGGCTTCCTTTTCTCTAGAAGCAAATGTGGAGAAGGAAATGGCAACCCACTCCAGAATTCTTGCCTAGAGAATCCCGTGGACAGAGGGAGCCTGGTGTCTGTCCATAGGGTCACACAGTCAGACACAACTGAAGCAACTAGCATGCATGCATGCATTGGAGAAGGAAATGGCAACCCACTCCAGTGTTCTTGCCTGGAGAATCCCAGGGACGGAGGAGCCTGGTGGGCTGCTGTCGATGGGGTCACACAGAGTCGGACACGACTGAAGCGACTTAGCAGCAGCAGAAGCAAATGGGGAAAAATCAAGTATACTCTAGCTAACAGTTTATTTGATTATCTTAAGTGCCTGAAATAAAACTAATTTCTCAGAGGTCATGGGCAGTAATCCTGTTCATGAATTATTGTAAACAAATTTAAAAGACATGATGGGTGGGAGTGAGATATTAAATTGTACCTATAACATTTCATTTCTTTCTAAAAAAGTTTGAAGAAAATTTAGGAAAATGTTAACTAGCCAAATTCAGGTGATGTATACATACTGTGTTAACTCTAGGTTTTGATATATTTGAAATTTTTCATTAAAAAAAAAAAAAACCACATTATTTTCCATTAACATAAAATATACTAGGAGACGGAGGGAGGTGGGAGGGGGGTTCATGTTTGGGAACACATGTAAGAATTAAAGATTTTAAAATTAAAAAAATAAATAAAATAAAAAAATGTAAAAAGAAAAAAAAAATATACTAGGAGAACTCCCTATTTAAAAGAATCTTCTGGGACTTGCCCAGCCATCCAGTGGTTAAGACTCCACACGCCCACTGCAAGGGGGTGTGGGTTCGATACCTGGTCAGGAAGCTTAAGATCCCAAATGCTGCATGCTGTGGCCAAAAAAATTTAAAAACCAATCTTCTGGTAATCCTTTTGAAAATATTTTCTCCTTATCATCTTCTGTATGCAGCCAGATCTCAGACGGTGTGGAATTACACATTTTTAAGTGCTGTCGCAGACTTTATTTCAGTTGATAGTCAAACCAATCCTGTGAGGTAGGTGGAGTGAACGTTATTTTCACTTTACAGATAACGAATCAGGTTTAGAAAAGTCAAATTCTTTACGGAAATGGCTCTTTGGTGATACTAAAACAAAAATTTTGATTCCATGAATGAATTCTAATCCAAGACCATTTGCATTGGAACGTTTCCATTGAGAGCAAGACCTGTCTGTTCAGAAAATGGTGTTGGTGATGTTAGGATTCCCCTATGCATAATGAACATGCATTTTTAAATGCATTTCTAGGAAAAGTGGGGCAATCAGAGACTTACCACTATCCTTTTTGGAAAATAAAATTTAGAAATGTTTTTTAAGAATGTAGAAAACTAATAGTGTTGACTAATGAAGTTATCAAGTTTCTTAAATAAAATGCAGGAAATATGGTCGGTATTTAGAGATAGAAGTGAAAATGAAAATAAAGTGCCTGTGAAACAAGACTCGGGGAGGTTTAAAAATATGGCAGAGGGTTGCTTGTTTTCCACAGAAATTCTTCTCCAGTGTTCAATGATTTTATTTTTTGGCCATGCCCCATGGCTTGCGAGATCTTCCTTCCCTGAACGGGGATCAAACTTGGGCCCCCAGCAGTGGAAGCAGTGAGTCCTAACCACTGGACCTCCAGGGAGTTCCCCCATAGTTATATTTTTAGAGTGCGGGCATTACTGCCTTCATTGCCCTCTCCCCAGTGCACAAAAACATGCGCAACGCAGAAGAAAAAGCTCCTGGGCGTCCAGTGTGAGTCTAGTTTGTTTTTCCTTTATGTGCTCTAGACAAGAGTTTTTGCTTTTGGCTACCTCAAGTTTGGGGATTTTTTTGTTTAATGTTTTTTGTTCTTGTTTTTTTAAAAGGACAAGGTTTATTTTTCTCCCGAGGCTTTTTGCTGTCAAGTTACTTTGGTTTGTTTGTATCGTATGATCTTTTAGACCTTCCACTTGACTCTGCCTCTCAGCCAGCAAATCTTCCATTCCCTCACATGATGTCACTTCCTGAAGATGTCAAAGGCTCTTGCTTCCAGAGTGGGAATAAACGGAATCATGAACCCTTCATTGCTCCGGAGCGATTTGGAAACAGCGCAGTGGGCTTTGGCTGTAACGTTCACCCTCAGGCGCCAGAGAAAGTGACACTTCTCGTAGATGGCACACGCTTTGTGGTCAACCCACAAATTTTCACTGCTCATCCGGATACCATGTTGGGCAGGTAATTGATGATAATTTCCTTCCAAATTCACTCTCTTTTCTATGAATAGAAATACCTGCTGTTTGCCTTGCATTAGATGTGAGAATGAAAACATTGAATTGCTTACTTTTCTACCTTGATACTTTTGTGAAACAGCATAAGAACCTTACAGGTGTTGGTGATTTTGGGGGGTAGGTACTTTCGAGCCCCCACAAAGGGGAGTGCAAAAGGTCCAGGTGGCATCAGTTTCTAAGACCTCCATCACTAATCAGGCTTTCTGAAACTAGGTCTTTGTAGCTGGCTGTTCTCTATGATGGTGGCTCTCTCTGCGGTCAGGTTCCATTCTCTGTGCTGCTTAATTCAGAATATAGTCGTATTCTCCCCTCCGCATCTCCTGCCTCCAGCTTTTTATGACTCGAGTTTAGGAAAAGGAAAGCGTCTACTGAGGGGGATTACCGTCCCAGAAGTATTCTTAGAGCCTGGGCTGGGAGTGAGGAGCTCTCCTTCTAGCCAGCTGTACACACCTTAACGTGTAGAGCAGACTGGGTTAAGAGGAAAATAATGTGAGTGTATACACACAAACATTTGGCTTTTCATCTAGTACTTAATAGTGGATCTTATCTAAAGATATAACCTCTCTCCAGACTTTGAACTGATTTTAACTGAATTAGAAATCAGAATGGACCACACCATTTGCTGAATTTTAGGCTAAGTGAAATCTAAGCTATTCAAATATGTGTCTACTTACATATATACAAATGATGAACTGGCTGATGAACCCACCAGTTTTAACTGGAGCCAAACCTATATATTTCTTAAACATATGACTTAAGATTAAGCTAGAACGTTAAAACATTTTCTAAATTGGCCCTGTCTTAGACTTGACTTCATGTCTTCAGTCTTGGTATCTCCACCACCACTTCTCCTCAGGTGCCCCAAAAAGGTGCTTCTTAGGGTAGGCTATCTGTGTGAAGTAGGCTACCTCCGAAAGTAGTGCTCAAGAAAAGAAAGGCAAGCGTTTTCTGGGTAATAGATCCCTTTATCTAGGTGGTTCATCATTGAGTCAGCCGAGGTCATGAATTCGGAGAGTTTGTGGGTTTGTTCTGTCCTGTGGCTACATAAAGTATTCATATCCCTGGCCACTGAGCATACAGATGCGGGCCACTAGCCACAGGGCACAAGCTGAGAAACAGAATGCTAACGCAGATCCATGCCACTCCTGACGGACGGCTCTGAGGTGCAGTCATGTTTATGGCATGTTGTTCACTATTTTGATTGATTGCTGTCTCAGCTACACTTCACCCAAAACATTCCAGAAAAAAGTCAGCATTCTTTGAAGACTACTTTTATCAGATGGATTTTTTATGTACAGTGCAGGGATTTGGAGGGCACGTGACTTTTTTTCAGACCTTGGAAAGCAGCCAGTTCAGGGTGGAGCATAACAGTTTTGAACAGCTGGACAGCAGGGCTTCCCAACAGGTTAAGGAAGGAAAAGGCAGTGAGTCCCTGTTAGGCTGACCGACAGTACCGTCCACCTGCCCTGTCCTTTGTGCTGGCTTCTCCTTCCACAGTTCCTGCACATACGTGTAGCAGAGGTAGTAGGAGTCATGGGGCCAGTTTTTTTGGAAGGGATCTGAGAGAGGGAGGAGGGGTGGGAATGGATGAGTATAAAAGCAGGGTTTCCTCCTTGTGCCTTCATGACCTCTGAAGTCAGCCCAGAGCAGGCCTGCCTCTCTGAAATATGTCAAACTGTTGATAATCCAGTTCTTCCCCTCCTTTTTGGCTTGACCTGAAATTCCCACCATTGGTTACTCCTTGGATTGAGGAAGGGCATTTTTTCCAGAGCTCAGCTGTAAAATGTACCAGGAAAGGGAAAGCATTAACATCTACACGAACTAACACAGATTGATCTATCAGATGTTGAAAAGCGAAACTCAGAAACATCGAGGATGGCGTGCTGGACGGGTACATGGTGGTGGGTGAGGAGGAGGAACCGAAAGGCTCAGGGCAGGAGACACTGTCATCCAGGATGCCGGTGCTCCGGAGACGTTCCAGGCACAGCTCCACAGGTGCCGCTGTGCGCCACAGAAGTTCACTGCCGGTGACCAGGGGAGGCTGCTTTGTTCCTCGTTGCACTCAAACACTGAAAGCATTGCTGCCTTCTTTTTCTGTCTGAAGGGAGTTTCCTAAGACTTAAGTGTGTCTTAAGAGGGGTTGAGGCCTGGTGCTCTGTTTTAAAATTATATTGTGAGAGGGGATTGGAGTCTTCCAGGAAAAGGTGAAAAAGGGAGAAGTTTCATCTGCGGAGAATCCTGCTGGAGAGGGTAACACTGTTGCCTGGGTATCTTTCAGGATGTTTGGGCCAGGAAGAGAGTACAACTTCACGCGTCCCAACGAGAAGGGCGAGTATGAGATTGCAGAAGGAATCAGTGCAACTGTGTTCCGAACGGTGCTGGTGTGTAGTGACCTCTGGTTCCATCCTCTTTCCTGGGGGCGTGCGTAGTCAGAAGCCTTCAGAGTTCCATCAGACTGTGCTCTGACTTCAGGGTTTGCCATTTCTAGTTATTGCCTTTCCTGCTTTATTTTCTCTTCCTGTAATCTTAAGTCCTTCTTGCTTGTGTGAGCGCAGTCAGGTGTCAAGTTGTGATTAAACGTGTCAAGATGGCCAGGAGTCACTTTGCTGTCTGATGAATCACCAACTTGGTGATAGTTCTAGTAACCCAGCACTTAACCTGGACCAGGAATGAGTGAGTCAGAGCTGAAGAGGGACGTTTCCATCTTGTTCTTTGACTACATTTCCTCTTGTCAATCTCTTTATAGGATTACTACAAAACTGGTATCATCAATTGTCCTGATGGCATCTCTATACCAGACCTTAGAGATACGTGTGATTATCTCTGCATTAACTTTGACTTCAACACTATCCGATGTCAAGATCTGAGTGAGTACAGGAGAAGCTGCCAACTGCATTTGAGCAGCTAACCTTTGAATTTGCTTAGGATTGACATTTTTATCACTGAACAGAAAGCCTTTTAAGTGTGGGTTGAGGATCATCTGCAGAGAAGAGACACGGTACTAACCATTCCCTCTGTTGCTTCAAAACTCTGAGGAAGTAAACACGAGACCACAAGCGGGCTCTAAGGCTAGCTTGACCCCGTGAGTCACCAAGCTAGTTGCGTCCTCTCTTGGGACCTTGGGATCTCAAATCTTTAACAAATAAGGATACTGACCCTCAGATATGAGGTAAGATTCACTCAGAGTCACAGGACCTAAATTGGCTGGGTACTTCTCACAGTTTATCATTAACTTAGTGTTTGTTAAGTGCTTTGTAGATGTGAACTTGCATTAATTTTCACAATTAACCCTTGAAAGATGGGTGATAATCTCACTTAACAAAGGAAAAGATGGAGAAATTGGCTTGTTCAGAGCTCTAAACTTTAAAGCTGGGATAACTGATTGAATACAGACTCCATGCTCTTACCATTACCTAAGCTTTGTGAAATGATTTAAGAATTCTTTAAAGTTCATGATACATTTTCCTTCATATTCCATGACGTTCTCTGGATGTGTGGTTTCTCCACTGAGTCTAGTACCCACTTAGAGAAAGTCCCTTGGTGTCTCCAAACCTTAGATTATCCCTCTCCTGTGGTACTCTAAATTGCAGTCCAGAGCATCTTCAGAAGAGGTGCTATAAAGAGTCATCCCCAAATGATGGTTCTCTCTTGTAGAATTAATGTTTATGTTCTGATATTGCATGTTGAAAAAACCTCAACTGATCAGAATGCTTGGGGTTTATTAAACAGGAGACTGGTAGAATGTGTAAAGCATGTAACAGATCCAGCTTAATTATCACCTCAGAGCAGGAAACATTCTCTGCCTTGAAGCGAGCCACTTTTCTGGGCCTTACCAATGATAACAGCCATGTACCTCACAGTCTTTTCACTGCAGTAACGCCTGCATTTGGGCAGAGAGGATGCTCACTGGCCTTTTGTCTCCCAGGTGCTTTACTGCATGAACTGTCTAACGATGGTGCTCACAAGCAGTTTGATCACTACCTCGAAGAGCTGATCCTGCCCATCATGGTGGGCTGTGCCAAGAAAGGGGAGAGAGAATGCCACATTGTCGTGCTGACGGATGAGGATTCTGTGGACTGGGACGAAGACCACCCTCCACCCATGGGAGAGGAATATTCTCAAAGTAGGAGCCCCCTGCACGATGTCAATGTTTTCAGCAAGAAACGTGCTGCCCAGAGTCGTAGCTAGACCTTAGAACCAGTGGCTGTCACTGGTGAGCTGGTGGGCAGCACACTCACCTGGATGATGCGGGTCTTTCATGCTGGGGAGCACTGTGAGCGTGCCTGTGCTTCCCACACCTGCCCCTGGCATGCCTGCTGGGTCAGCACTGAGGCCGCTGTTAAGTGGTGCTGTCATTTCTGTTTCATTTTTAAATCCTTTTGAATTGGTAGTAATTCAAAGTTCAGAAAAGACAAAAGGATATACATTGAAAATCTTCCCACACCTGCATCTACCTAGTTTTCCTCTTCGGTTTCTTTTATATTCTTCCAGATTTATTCAGTGCACATACATAAGCAATTGTGTGCCTGTTTTTTTCCCTAAATGATACCATATTGTAGAGGCTATTCTATATCATGTCTTACATTAAAAGCTTCCACCATCTTTTTAATGGCTGTGTAGTATTCCATTGCATGACTGCCATAATTGATTTAACCAGCCCTTTTGATGACCATTTAAGCTATAAATTATGGCTAATGCTCCAGTGAATTATCTTTTTAAAGAAAGTCTTTTCACACATGTATATCTCTGTAGAATAATATCCCTAGAAATGGAATTTCTGTGTCAAAACCTTTTGTGCTTTTATGATTTTAATAGAATTTGCCAAATTTTATCTTCTCTAAAGGTTGAGCCAGTTTATAACTCACAAAACAGTATATGATGAGTTTATTTCCCATTTTTCACCAAGACAGTTTTACTGAAATTTAATATTTGCCACTCTGGTAGGTGAAAAACGGCATCTTGCTGGAGTTTTAATTTGCATTTCTTATTCCATGAATGAGACTGAACATCTTTTAAAAAACCGTTTTAATTTCCTTTTCTGTTAACTGTAATCATGCCTTTTGCCCATTACAAAGTTGGATTGTTAGTCTTTGACTTAGTGGTTTGCAAAAGCTCTCTTTGTGACTACTCTCTATAGATACCAAGGAAATTAGCCCTTTGTTAAAAGAGTGGCAGGTATTTTTCTCAGCTCGTTGTCTTGTTAGCTTTGTTTGGATTGGGGTGAGCAGAGATGTTTTAGTTTTCCCTTTATGAATTTATGTCATATCCAGAAAGTCTTCCCTACCCTGAGACTACGAAAGTTTCTTAACATGGTTTCTTAAACGGTTGATTTATCATTTAACATTTACTCTGTGATCCATATGAATTTTTTGGCATCAGGGCTCAGGTCATTCATTAGTCTGAATCTGTTAGCTCATCTCCTTTCTCTTACAAAGGTATTCACTCCATGGTTAACCCCAGACTTACTTTTTCTTTTCCAGTTCTTTATAGTTCTAAGCTCTACAGATTTTTCAAATACATTGAGAATCGGGATGTTGCTAAAACAGTGTTAAAGGAACGGGGCCTGAAAAACATTCGCATTGGAATTGAAGGTAAAGAACAACCCCGTCGGTATCCAGCTTGCATGGCCTGTGGGTATAGCTGGATCTGTGGCCATATCTTATGTCCTTAAAACCTGGTTGCTGAGGGCCTAGAGAATAGAGACGCACATGGAAACTACATTCCTACCCAAGTTTCAAATTCCAGTTTTTGTTTTGCCTGTACATTTTCTTTTCATTTCCAATTGAAAATGTTTTAAAGCAGCTGTAGGAATAAGTTCCAGTTGACTGCCTCAGGATACAGAGCAGTCAGGGTGAAGGACACTGGAGGGAAATGCAGGGCTCGTGGGCTCGCCACATGGGAGGGTCGTCTTGTTTAGTCAGCTGTCCTGGTGAGGACCTTTCTGGGACCTGGAAGGGTCCTGCTGACAGCTACCTGGGAGACTCATTTTATTCCCTGCAAACCTCTGAGGAATGTCTGGGTGTATTGACAGAACTGCTTTAAATGGTTTGAGCAGTGGCTCCCAACCTGCGATCTGCATGGAAGCGTACTGGAGACTGACTCTCGGGAGAGCGCGGAAACCATCCTGGTCTCCCCGCCGCGGGTCTTTTGACACCTGCGTTTTGCTGCTGTAGTGCCTCAGTGTTGCCCACAGAACCTGTCACTGTGTCTGACTTAGGTTGGAACTTAAAGTTGGAAGAGATTTTTGAGATCATCTATTAAACCTCTTTCTACTTCGTCCTCCTTTATCTCTTTGATAACCATAGGGACAGAGGGAGAGGGGTCACTCCATTTTGCAGAGTAGCCCATCAGACATGAGAACATTCTTCCACAGTTAGTAGACGACCTTCTCCCTCTTCCGTCTTCCTTCTGGTCTGCGAAGGTGAATACGATTTCTCCCATTTCCGTGTGACAGCCTTTTAGATACTGTAGGCAGCATCCCAGTTTTTCCTTTAGGCTTAAACATTTCACATTTCCTTACCTATTCACACGGGATGCCCTGTAGGCAATAGAATTAGAGGGCCACAGTAGCCATGCCACCGTAGGATGTGTGTCCTGTAGTTTTGAAGCCAGTAAAAGAAAGACTTGTGAAATTAGTAAGAGGCTTCTCCCCCTCCATTAGAAGGAATACAGTTTTTTGTTACTTCCCTTTCAGGGACGCGACCTACTAACCTGGGCAGGAGGGCAGCGGGCTGTGGGCAGCAGGGGCTGGAGAACATGGTCTCCTCCCTGTGGTTTCACAGCCTTGAGATTTGGGAGGAAACGGATGCAGTTAGAAAGAAGTATGAGAACCCGAGTGATCGATTTTCTGGGGTTATGATGGCCTTTTTTCCCTGTTTCAGGTTATCCTACCTGTAAAGAAAAAATTAAGAGGAGACCTGGCGGCCGGTCGGAAGTAATCTATAATTATGTGCAGCGCCCCTTTATCCAGATGTCCTGGGAAAAAGAAGAAGGGAAGAGTCGCCATGTGGATTTCCAGTGTGTTAGAAGCAAGTCCCTCACAAATCTAGTCGCTGCTGGAGAAGATGTCTTGGAGGACCAAGAAATATTAATGCACCATCCACCCCAAGTGGATGAACTTGACCGGCTGAACGCCCCACTTTCTCAGATGGCTTCTAATGACTTTCAGGATTAGGGCCGGCTGTGGGTCTGTCCCTCTGCAGGCCTTGTCTCTGTGTGGGATGCCCAGCCAGTCCTCCCCTGGTGTGTCTCACTGAGCAGGAGACATGCTTCTCCCCCGTCCTTTCCTCTTCTCCCATAGTTAATCTTTGTCCTTTTCAGTAAGCCTGTGCCTCCAGCAGGGGATGAAAAAGCACTCGCTGGTAATTAAACTACCAGCTTTGCAGCAGCCCTGGAAACTTGAAGATTTGGGGTCTGGTGCTGTTCACCAAGTCTGCATAACTGCAGAAGCAGAAAAGAAGTCAGGACTCCTGTTGCCTCATGTTCAGCAAAGCCATTCTCATCCTTCACACTCTGTTCTTGGTTGTTTATTTTGTTTTATACCAGGCAAATTACTTAGCAGCAAAGGGACCAAACTTAAAAGGAGACAATCTATACCTTCTACAAGCAAACACTGATGGGATGCTCATTAGAGGTTAGTGACGGTACCATTCTGGTGGCATCTGTGCCCCGGCTGCATCTGGGAAGAAATAGGCTCTTATTCAAAATGTCCAAAAGGAAATTCTTAAGAGCTTCAATTCAGTTTTGTTTTTCATTATTGCAGTGAACAATCTAAAACCTCACGGATTCTTTGACAGGAAGGATAATGCATAACAGTGTTCATGAAACCTTTTTAGCTGCAAGGTTTTTGAGCCTAAACAGATTATTATTCATTTGGAATGAAATTCACAACCCAAGTTGAAGAAGCTCTCCAGATCAGGCCACTTTGATTCTCCTGGCTTGGAATCTGGTGTGAAGCTGTAGTCTTCACCCTAGGCTAACATGTTGCCCTGGGTGTGTCTGGGAGACCTCAGATATGGCGTAACAGGCTTTTAAGATGTGAGCAGTAAGTTTCCAAAAGTGCCGTTTCTCAGTAGAAAGACCAGTAAGAGCTCGGAAAGAAGGACTAGGGCTGGATCTGAGTGGGGAAATGTCACCTGGTTAGGCTCTGTCCCAGTGTAGGATTTTTCATTGTATGTTCATTTCATACTATGGAATATTTTAGGTATCAGGGTATTTTGATTTTTTAAATAGCTTGTCAGTTGCTTACACACTAGGTAAGAAAACTATACTAATGTCAACCCCAAAGGAAGAACGGGCAGAAGGGAATCCAGCTTAGTGAACTCATTGCTGTCGGCTCTGTGTTAACAGCACGTGGTCACTCCTGTCTGTACTGATGTCCCCATGGCTGTGAACAGCAGAGCTCGCTTCAGAGTTAACAGCCAGACGCATCTTGAGGCTTTCTCCCATTTTGTGGTAGGGGTTGGCCTTCCAGTCACCGAGCCTGAGCATTTAAGAAGGGACACAGTTTCCTTCAAGTTCTTTAAGAACAGGCCTGGTTTTCTTAAATTCCATATGATACCGTGTCTCATATTTCCGTAAGATACTGTAGGGAAGCTCCTCAGCGCCATTTTATGACTGCCCTAGCCACAGTCCTCCAAAGGGAAAGTCAGGAGTGTGCTGACAGCTGCTCCTCCCAGGCTTGATGAACAAGAGCGTTCTTAAGGTGTGTGTTCCGTGCATGTGACCAGGGGCAGTGTCCCAAGGCACATGGATGCTCTGCTCTTACTCAGAGAAGTTAGCAGCAAGGGGTTCAACTGAGCCAACCTACGAGTTGCTCTGATGAACACTTGTATGGCTGATGGCCAGGGTTGCCATTGAGGGTTAGTGCTGTGTTGTAGCCCAGAGGGTAGGTTTAATTCTATGAAAAGAACTGGCTCATATTTGAGGTCAGGTTTGGCTTTGACCTTACTGGTACTTCACCCATGAGTAGCTGACCAGCCCAGATTGTTTAATGGTGCTTCCTTTACACTTTTCAGTTACTTCCATGCCATCACAAAGGAAACTGGAGTTAAACTTTTGTGTCGTCTGTAGTATGTGTAATTTCTGTTTTATAGCTTATATATTAACATTTAGGGGTAAATATGTCTTAGCTAACACAGTTAGTCCTTGCTTAGGTACAAAGCTAGGTATGAAAGTATGGCTTGTACTCTGTTCTGTGTAAATAATTTAACTTCCTCAGGCTTTCAAAAACTAGGTCTTTTTTCCCCCCAGAATTGGGTTGACATGCTTTTGGACCCAGCGCTTGGGGTTTGAGCGAGCTGGAAATGCATGGTGTCGTCACCAGGCACTGGTGGCTGGGAGGCAAGCTGGGCCTGCAGGCTCCCTCTGGTGGAGAGGCGTATCTTCGGCGGCCCCTCCCCTCTGGCCTGGAGTGAAGCATCGCTCTAATTTGGTGGCTCCTCTCAGCCACAGCTGCTGTCCCCAGGGCCAGGACATTCCGCAGTGGTAGGACCTCACAGTTCTCACAGGGTCAAGAGCTGGGTTACAGTCACTCCCATCAGGAGTCAGCTACTGGCCAGCTGGGCAAGAGGTGTTTCTCATGAAAAAGGTAGCACTCAGGTTTGGTGTTTTTTTTCCTAAGTGCCTAAATAAGAAAGCCAGGCTGTTTGTACAGAAACATTTTCATAAGAAAATGGTTTTGCCCAGACTGTCTTATTCAGAGGTATCTGCGTCAGCAAGCAGATAAACCTGAATTGAGGTCTAGGATCTGAATCTGTGCACATCAGGTCATAGATAGCTGATGAGGAAGCAGTTGCCATTAAGGAACTGGATGCAGGCATGGAGACAGTGTTAAAATGTGTCTGAGACGACGTAATGGTTTCTCCAAAGTGGAGAAAAGGTATTAAAAGAAGGACAGAAGAAAGGGCAAGGACGCTAGAAAGCAGCTCGATTTCTTGCACAATATGCAGTAGCCGGTGCTGTGTGAGCTGAATTCTGTGTGGCAACCTAACGTGTGCAGGCCTGTGGAAACACTGTGGAATAAGCCAGGAAGGGTGGATAGTGTTCCAGCTGATCCTCCTCAGAGGAAACACAGCCAGAGTGTGCTGGGAGCCTTTACTGATAATAGTCAATAGAAGGTTAGGAGTCAGTCTTGGTGACTCACTCAGTGCCACTTCTTGCCATCATTTTGAAATTGTTAAGCTGGGCATAGTTCAGAAAGCAGACCTGAGGCCTTGGTGGGAGATGGAGCTGCGTCCATGCTCTGGCGGGATACTGTCTGCAGAACATGACTTTCCTCTTTAAGGCAAAAGGCTCGTAGGTTTTGCCTCTTCATTTTGTATTTACGTTTAAAGTTGCACTTGCTCAGCTCCCAGTGTTTACGAAGCCCTTACGTTTGGGATGCTTTTCTATAATAAAATGTTACCACTTGTGTCCATGTTGTTTTGTTGTTGCTGTTTCTAGCAGAGTAGGTTTGGAGCGGCAGCGGCTCCGGAGGGTCTCTTCTTTTCCACGGCCGCTGGGAGCTCACCTGGAGTGCATGCGCGCTCTCCCCGCCCTGCAGCTCCTTGTGATTCCCAGGTTCCGGAGCCTTAACCGTCTGCCTTCTTAAGTGTCTGGTTAACTTGCATTCAAGACCTCTTGAACCCTCAAATCCAACTAAGTGGGACCCCACAAAGCCAAATGTAAAGTAAGTTCAGACAGCTCATTTCTCTATGTTCTAGTTTTGGTTTAGAGCAAGTGAGGAAACACGGCAGGAGTGAAAGGCAGGTGAGAAGGTGGGTCCCTGGAAAGCACTGCTGTGGGCGCCTCGCTCCTCTGCTTGGGTCCTCCTGGACTCCCTCTGCTCACTTCGCCTGGGAGCTTATTGGTGATACAACTTCAAGGCTGCTAAACAAGCTGGCCTCCCTGGCAGGCCTGCCCTTAACAGCACAGAGGTCAAGAACATGCTCTGAAGACATGGCCTGTTGAGGATGTTCAAGGCCAAACACTGCTTAATCATGGGGACACGCTGCCTAGGACGCAATTCTTCCCTTTAGAGGGCTTTTATAATTGCATGGAGAAGACAGATCCATAAATAGTTGAGGTCACTTGGGAATCCCAAAAGGGTACAGTAGCCAGTTCTTACTGTGAGGATTAGAGGAGAGTTCACGAGAAGACTATACATGACACGTGAACCAAACTGTGAAAGACAAAACAGTGGTTTTGGATCCATGAATCTAAAAGGAAGAATTCCAGACCAGTTCAACTCTATAATCAAAGATGCGAAGGTGAAATAGTTGCCTACTGTCATGAGGGAAGAGGACGGGGGCATGCCAAAATGAGGTGAGTAAGGAAGGACCCCTGTGCCTCAGACAAGGTGTTTGGTCTCACTGCATAAGCTATTGGGAGCCTTAAGGGTTTTATCAATAACCTCAGATACACAGATAACACCACCCTGAAGGAAGAAAGTGAAGAGGAACTAAAGAGCCTTCTTCGATGAAGGTGAAAGTGAAAAAGCTGGCTTAAAACTCAACATTCAAAAACCTTAAATCATGGTATCCGGTCCCACCACTTCATGGCAAATAGATGGGGAAACAATGGAATCAGTGACAGACTATTTTCTTGGGCTTCAAAATCACTGCAGATGGTGACTGCAGCCATGAAATTTAAAGATGCTCTTGGGAAGAAAAGCAGAGACATTACTTTGCCCACAAAGGTCTGTATGGTTTTTCCAGTAGTCATGTATGGATGTGAGAGGTGGACCATAAAGAAGGCTGAGCACTGAAGAATTAGTGGTTTTGAACTGTGGTGTTGGAGAAGACTCTTGAGAGTCCCCTTGGACTGCAAGATCAAACCAGTCAATCCTAAAAGGAATCAATCCTGAATATTCAGTGGAAGGACTGAAGCTGAAACTCCAATACTCTGGCCACCTGATGCGAAAAGCCAACTCATTGGAAAAGACCCTGATGCTGGGAAAGATTGAAGGCAGGAGAAGGGGATGACAGAGGATGAGACAGTTGCATGGCATCACTGACTGGATGGACCTGAGTTTGAGCAAGCTCTGGAGTTGGTGATGGACAGGGAGCCTGGCATGCTGCTATCCATGGGGTCACAAAGAGTGAACAACGGGTTTTATGCAGGAAAACGACATGACCAGATCTGGAATTTTAAAGAATTTCTTTGGCAGCAGGGAGAACAACAGACTTGAAACGGGCAGGAATAAGAACAGAGGCCAGCAAAGAGACCACAACGATGGATTCAGCAAGGAATGATGAAAACGGGCAGGATGGACGAGCACGCCCAAGAATTATACATGTTCACTGATGGGAGTTGTGTAAGACATTTCTGGCTTGGACGGCAGGAAGAATGAGCTAGAAAGGTGGTGGAAGCAAGAGAAGCTCCCTAAACAGTTTGCGCTGGTAAGAGGCCTTCCGGGTGGTAGTTTCTGATAGGCACTTGTTATGTGGGATCTAGAGTTCTGGGGAGATATTCTGGGCAGGATGGTCATTTTGAAGATCTTGCCGCAGAAATGGCATTTGAAGCCACAGTATGGGGGAAGTCACAGGAGTGAAAAGAAGGCGAAGGCACTGTTCTAAGGAGCCCCAGCACTTGGGCGGCAGTTGTTTTTAAGTCAGCAGTGAGTGCCGCAGAGTGGTCAGGTAGATGGGGGCTGGAGGAACCAGTGGACACGGCAGTTAGGACACCAGTGACCAGAGGAATGATTAAGAAAATTAGTAGCATGTTTGCACGTGGGACAATTAATCCTAACACATTTAATACAAGGAAGAAGCCAGAAGCAAGAGGGAAATGGAGTAACACTGAGACGTGTGCTTTAGAAAGTAATACTTATTCGAAGCTCCATGCCTCCGTCACTGCAGGGGAGCATACTGGTCTGCACTTTCCCCTCTGCTAAATCACTGCTACTTGTAAACATCTCTAAGAAGTGCCCTCAACCTTCCCAGGAACTCAGGGTTGGCTTAACAGTCCTGTTAACAGCAACACTAACAGAGTAATAACTTTATAGTTGATGCCACAATTCCGTTAAGCCAACTTGCTGGCTGGGAACTCTTTCCTCACACTGATCTGTGGTTCAGAACCACAGTGGGCTCCCTACTGCTCCCTTGAGTGCCTGGGATTGAACTCTGTATGTTATGGATGCTTAAGTATTAGGTGAGCAAGATGTTTATCTCTGAAAATATGCCTGAAACGCATCATAGAGCCTTGTTTTTAAGTCAGTGTTGGCTTTGATAGACGATTCCAGGGAAATGTTTGCTAACTAGGAAAGGAAAATACCATTCACTGAATCCTTTTTGCATTCAATTAAAAACACCATTTGGGTAACACGCAGAGGCCCAGGAGAGAGTAACAGAAGGTGATCCAGGAAATGTATTTTCCAAGGAAATGATTCAGAGTATTAGCAATCAGTGGCAGAGGATTCTTATGTTATATAGAGGAGCACTAAAATTAGCCATCTGCTATTCAGTGCCTATTAATCCCAAAGGAATTTGCCTCTTACTTTTGAAAGTAATTCTTAAATAGGTACTGAAGACAATTCTGATGTACTCCTGAACCAAGGAGACTGAATGGCATCAGTATTCAGTTTCACTTTAGTACATGATACAGTTAAGTTCTGTTATTTTCTAAGAGACAGAACCCAGAGACAATGGTTCCCGACATTTCTTGAAACTCATGAGCCACGGGAAGACAACACATTCTGTTTAGGCTGCATTTAAACAGATGCCTGAATTTAAACAGACTGCGACCCTGCTTGGTCTTTGCCCGAAGCTCCTTTCTGGGACCCAGAGAAGGCTCCTCACATACTTGCCCCAAGCAGAGCCCTGCTCTGGTGGACATCAGGAGCTGAGTGTCCATCTTGGCAGCTTGTGGGAAAGATGGGGCTGAGCTTCAAACAGTTGTACGAAGGGCCCACCAGCTGACAGCACTTTCGTCAGCAGGTCTCCCCTCGGACTTGCTGCACTGAACTGCAGGGGCGCCCGCTGCCCTGTGACTGAGCCAGGTAGAAGGAGCAGAGGCGTGGGGCTGACAGAAGGAGGGGCTCCCATCCCTGACACAGTAAAGCATTCTGCCTAAGGTTGGCATTCACTGTTGCAATGCTTTGCAGACAAAGGGGTTTAGAAGAAGCCACCAGAACTCTGCCTCTTGGTATTACAAGCCACATTTGCTTTAAAACACAAATTTATACAACTGTTTTCACACAGTTTATTCAGAAGTTTAGAAGTTAAAATGTGGGCATTCCCCCACACCCCACAAAAAATCATCCCATGCCACTTTCCAGCATACAGACTATCACCCTCCTATTCTCATTACCCATGCTTACCACACACTCTTGCAAAACACACAGGGGTCGAGGCCCCAAATATTTGGTAATCCAAAGAAACTACATAGTTACACAAAAGACTCTCACTTCCTTTTCACCAGCAAACCATGAATGAAAGAATAACGGGCAAACACATGATCTTCATCCGGAGTTAATATTTCCCTAAAATTCTTTTTCCTTTCTCTTAAGTCATTAAAACCCAAAGCAGTTTTACTTACTACTGTTACTTTGATACTACTTTTTTTTTCCTGAATGGCTAAGCTAGGACATACTTTCCTTTCATAGCTGATGTTTACAACCTCAAGACTGGCAGGAAGCAGTCTCCCAGTTGTGACTTGGCCACGACACTCTGCAATATGCAAAGTTATCACGTAGGTGCAAATGACGCTTTAAGAGTCATCAAAATTTTTTAAAGCAATAATGCATTAATATGGAGCCTCCACATTTTTCTGATGCAGCAAAAGTTCTCTAAAGGTGGTGGCAGCTGTGAAAGAAAAGGCACTTCGTGCTAAAATTCAGAGGGTCTCTCTTCAGAGACCACCCCAGCAGAGAGGCCTGGTCAGCCCAGGCCTGCAGGTGACCCTTAAGGGTGGAGAGGACCATCCCCCAGGAAGGCATCTGCAAAGGAAAAATTTGTAATGATTCCAAGGCAAAATGGTTACTTAAAGTTGGGAGAGGAGAAACACTGAGAATACAAATACGGTCAAATACGGTCGCACCAGGGACTGAGGCGTGAGCTGTACAAGCATCTGCAGGCTGGCCCTGCGCTGTGTACTGGGCTGGTTCCCTCACCGCTCCAGGAGGTCCTGGAGACACAACAGGAGCAGCACCTTAGCCAAGAGGGTTCCCGGCCACCTGCTGTGTTCCCAGGAAGGAGCTGAGGTTCTGTTGGCAGCACTTGTGAGTACTGCTGGTCCGTGGCAATATCCAAAGGGATTTTTCTGATACAGTCGTGAAGAGAAGGTGAGGATTTTCCACGCAATCTGAGACTCCTTGCTGATGGCCAGCAGCCTTTGGGCCTTCTAAGAGCAACGATGGACCAAGCTGGCCTCCTCCATCAACACTCAGAAAAGCAGCAGGAGTATTTTAGATGGGCAGGAGCAAATAAATCAAAATGGATTGAGTCTTTATCCTAGTACCATAAATAAAGTGCACCATGACTGGAGGCTATAAAAAGCCACTTGCCAGAGGCTGAGGTCTGGGGAGAAACCACCATAACCACCCATTCAGAATGGCAGGTCATTTTCTTCAGCCAGAACGCTGGCTGCCGACACTCTTTATTGCTTTATTTCCTTTAGTACTACGAACTTTAAGCCATAAAAAAAAAAATACTTGGTGGGCTTGACAGGAAGCATGTCACAGAAACCCAGAACTGGCTGATAATAAGTTTATGTTACAGTCTCAAAGTTGGATGATGGCTGTTTTTCCCCCTTCGTTCTGATGAACTTAGGAAAATTTGAGGTTTTTTTAAAACATCAGATTGGCTCATGATGCTTCTAAAGAAGCAGGACAGCCGTTCATGGCCAGCATAGTAGAAACGGTTGTCTTTGTTCCACCGGTCATCAGATGTTATGCAGGAGAATCCACTTACTATCACCACATTCACCACGTTGGTGGGTTCCATAAACTTCCTGGAAACTCTTTCAAAAGAGTATGTGAGAAGAAAACCACGATGTTGTACAAAGAACTCTGCTCGATTTAGGATCCCTTTCCAAGGAGAACTATTTTGCTGCTTTCATGTAGGAAGGTATCGCCCCCCGTGCAGTCAGGCCTTCAAAGCGCTTGTAGGTGTAATTGATGAAGACCCAGTCTTTGTTCTTGTAGTCTGTCTCAGGGTGATTACTTGTTGCCACTGGGAAAGAAACAGATGTGAGAGTTGATTCACAGCCTCACCCTGATGGACTACTCAGTAATGAAGACGTGACATTCTGGAGAACATTCTGCAGATTTTCTCCATTTGCTTGCCTATGTTCCTTGAACCTCATATTTTTCACAGTATTTTTAAAGTTTTATTTTCCCACTTCTGTCATTTCAGGTTACCTAACCTTTAATTTAATAAACAAGAGAGTAAATCTTTGTGGTTGAGCTGTCTAAATGTGGGCATTTGTATTCACATTCCATTTGGCAAGGTGTCACTTGCTGCCCAGCATTAACACTGGAAATATACTTACTAAGAGCCTGAAGAACTGAAGTTCCTCTCCGTGTTCTCTGCCCTGATTTGTAAACATCACACCCAAATTTGGGGGACATAATGCACTGATAAGGCAGCCTGAGGTGGTGGAGGTATTACCTGTTGGCTTAAGAATATCAGATTCTGGAAACTCATCGAAGTTTGAGGTATCATCAATGCTTTTGATTTCAATAGATATTGCAGCAGGTCTCTCTCTGCCAAGAACAGACATGCCAAAAATTACTATGGTTAGTAATCATATGGGTCACAACTAACAAGTCCGGGAAAGACCCCTGATCTGACTGACAGGGCAACACTGTCCACTGACAGGCAGCCTTTATTTCCTTTGAAAAGCTGTGACCACTGACAATGACACTAGCTGGCTAAATCCAAACAAAATTGTGATGAAAAAATATAACAATTATCTATAGCTAGGAAGAAAGACAAGAAAAATAAGGTGAAATTAAAATTCAAAGTTAGCATGCTCCTGACAGCCTGCCCTGTCTGCTGCAAAGGGAAACCCAGCCTCTACACGCCCCTTCGTGCAGGGCTCTGCCCTCTTCTACCAGAAGTGCCACCGAGTAGAGAGGCTAAAGGGCAAAGGTAAAAATCACAAGCATGCAGATTAGGGACAATTATGAAACAGACACAACAGATACAATTCCCTGTTTAGCAACCAGGGAATGCTGGCTATAGCGGTGCGGGCAGAACACTGACAGCGCTCTACGACCCACCCCCCACGACAATTTCATGCTCCCCTGCCTCCCCCCGACTCCTTTCTTCCTTCTCTACCCCCCAATAACAGCCTCCACCTGTGGGCACAGACTGTCCGGCTGGTGGCCCCCAACACTAGAGAGACTGGTGTGTCCGAGGTAAAAAGCAAGTGAAACACGATGCTCAGGCAGTCCTTTCACCATGGAATCCAAAGGTGTTTCACTTTGGAAACAACTGCTGGCTTAAACAAATCCTGTGGCACATGGCCGACAGGAAGTCCCAACTCCCAATCCTTAACAGGAATGAAAATCAGGACAAGACCCTGAATTTCTAAGAAGCTCTCTTCCCATACTTGGCATGCCAGTAATGGCTTCTAAATTAGTATTAAGCAAACTATAGACTCAAATTATCCTGAAAGCTTTTATATGGATATACCTGATATGTTCCCAGTCAACACCTTCAAAAAAAGAATTATTTTTGATTTCCTCAACTCCAGGGGCTCCAATTCTATGTTCCCATTCACAGCAGAATCTGGAAAAGAGAGGCCTTTCAGCACACCTCAAGCAGTCTCAGAAAAAGAAAAGCAATAACCTCCCCCTTTTTTAAAAAAAGAGAAATGGGAGGAAGCAGAGGGCAGACCTAAGAAATGATGAAATTTCTAAAAAAAACAAAAAAAAAGGATTCATTCATCTCAAAAGGCCTAGGTGGGGGACAGGGGAAATGTTCTCTGATACCTCAAAATTAGATCCTTGGCTTTGTCAGAAATAGGCACTTCTGGAGGAAAAATCAAAGTTTCTTTCCAGTTCATCACCTTCTTATATGTCTCTTGAGGGGTCTCAGAACAGAAAGGTGGGTAGCCTGTAATGAAAAGGGAACTTCGGAGCCTTCACATCCCAGAACTCTTGAATCTGAGTGAGATTATTCCACTTGATTCTAACAGAATTTTAATGATCCTATATGTCCTTTCCTATGTGACATGGACAGGATTCCCACTCATCCCAGAAAACAACTAAACCAATTGTTCATTTCCCCCCAAATCCAAAGTGAAGTTGTGCTTCTGATACCACTTGGGAGCCAGCTACTAGCTGGGGCTCAAGAGGAAGGACAGAAGCCGAGCTGTGGACACGGGGCTCCCTGGAAAAGAAAGGATGTGGCCCTAAGAAACAACCCCTTCCGGGAACATCCTTATTTGGGAAAAGTGACCCCACGCCTGAGAACTGCAGGGGAGAGGGCAGTCACAGCGTGTTACTCCACCTGCCCCCCGCACGGATCACATCTGCCTCCACAGGCACCCATCCCACGCTCCGAAGACAGCAGCCAGACGCTGCCACACCGTCATTCCCACGGACTCGCTCTGGGCCACCATGGCCAGGGCTCTCCTAGTGGTCAGGCGTATGGTAACCCCCCAGACGCGTCCCCTAAATACACGGATACACCAAGCAAGAGGGAGAGAGGTCAGAGCGGTCCATGCTTTGAAGGCTTTGAGAGAGAAGGGGGACAGCTAGTAAGAGTGCTTCTAATACTGCCCAGTGAAGGCTCTCTGAATACAGTGGGTGTTTAATAAATGCCAGTGAATGAAAGAGCTGCCAGATGGAGAGGATGGAAAAGTCAGAGAAAACCATGATCAATGATGAGCAAAGCCACGACAGGGTGCCCGTGAGCCCAAATACAGTGGGATTCATTTGATGACCCAGAGTTTTCTACCCAGGAAACTTCACAGTGAAAGACATGGGGGGAGAAGTGCTCACTGAGATGCCCCAACTGAAACAGTCTTATCCACGCACGGCTCCTTCCTGACCCCACAGAAAAAGTTCCCTGAAAGCACGCGACTTACCAATGAGCATTTCATACATGATCACCCCCAGCGACCACCAATCACAGAGCTTGTTGTACCCGGTCTGCATGAACACCTCAGGAGCAATGTAGTCAGGAGTGCCTACTGTGGAGAAGGCCTGAAACACGCACCACAGGTCAGGGAGGCCTGGCAAGAAGGCGGACACCCAGAGTTCTGTCCTAGAGACCAGAGGCTAGAGACCACCTGGAGCTCCCCACAGACTACATAAGCAGGAAGACCTCTCCACAGCACTTCCAAAATGAAAATAAAGCCTTGTCAGTGAAGTGAGAGGCCATTCACTCAAAGGCAGAGGTCAAAGGTATCTGCCAGGTGTAACAGTACCGTAATAGACTGAGTGCCCAGTGTATGCCAGGCTCTGATCCTTCTATGCTTATGAGCCTATGACAAAACTCAGCAGCGAGGACTCTAGATAAAACTCTGACGCCCAAAACAGCTTTGCCTAAGGCCTCAGAACTAGTCAGGCAGTAGACCCCCGTTTGGAAATTAAAGGTAAAGTTACAAACTATTGGTCAAAAGTTTACAAATATCTACTTACCAAACTGAAACATGCATGTAATAGTTCTTAGGCGGTTATTTTCTAAATTCAAATAATCTACTCTCTTACACCAGGACTGCAATACCAGGCGAAGCCCAGTCACAGGCTTCCTGTGCTCAGCGTTTGAGAGCTTACCAGAGGTGAAAGCTCAGATCTAAGTGCTTTACACATTATACAACTTGTAAAGTTAAAAGCCACAGCTGTGTGGTGTTTTAAAAAATATTATGAAACAGTGAAAATGTAGAAAAAAAAAGCACAGACAATACAACATCCATGTACCCATTACCTATATTAAAGAAAAGTTAATAACCTGTGATATTTTTCTCTCAGGTCATTTGTCTTTTTAAAAGAAACTATGTAAACGAGAAAAGTAAGACTCCTTCCCTCTTCACTGAAGTCATAACAATCTGACGTTGCTGTGTTAGGACTGTATAGAAATTTGCATAAATGACATATTACTCCTTGCATATTTCAACTCTTAATAAAGGGTTTCATACTGTGCTGTATTATTCTACAATACTACAGCTTGCTTTTTTTCTTCCACATTATGACTGAGATTTATTCATGTAGTTCTTAGTTCACCCATTTCGCTGCTGTACACTGCTGTGACATTATACAAGTGACACAATGGTTTTTATCCATTCTTCTGTAAATGGACACTTATGCTGCTTCCAGTGTTTCACTCTAACAAGTAACACCTGAATAAACATTCTTGTAACACCTCCTGGGCACTGGGAGTATTGCTGGGTCTTCCATTATGAGCATCTTCAACTCAATGAGACATCTTCCAGTTGTCCTCCAAGGTGGACAAGTTGTCCTCCTCTTTAAACATGTCCAGTGAGGATAGCTCTTGGCGATCCACTTTCACCAACACTTGGCTTAGCCAGACTCTTCAATTTTTACCAATCTGATGAATATGAAATAGGATCTTGCTGTTTTCATTTGCAAGATCTCTAGTAAGGCTGAGTGCATATTCATCTGTTAATCAGACATTCAGTTTTCTTTTTTTTTCAGTGAATTATTGTTCAGATCCTTTGACTATTAGCTTTTTTTCCAGTTGCATCACCTTTTATCACTGACTCATTGGAATTCTTTTTTAACTTAAAAAAACAAACAAACAAACAAACCTTTTTTGGCCTCACAGTTTGTGGAATCTTAGTTCCCCGACCAGGGACTGAACTCTGAGTCTGGCAGTGAAAGCTCAGAATCCTAACCACTGAACCGACATGGAATTCCATTCCTCTGATTTTAAAAAGTAATTTTGCCACGAGTCTCTCAAACTGAGATCTTAGTTTTGTTTTTGAGCTTTGTAAAAATGGTATCATTCTACATGCAATCTTCTGCTTGCTATTTGATTTTTCCTCTATTTTGTTTTTAAATTTGACCCATGATGTCACATGTGGCCGTTGTTCAATTATTTTCACTGCTAAACAATATTCTATTCCAGAATGTAACCATTTTCCTGTTGATGGACACTGGGTTATTTCCAGTTTTCTGCTATTATGAATATGCAATAAAACATTCTTATAGATATCTCCTGGTTCAGAGGTGCAAGAGTTTCTCCAGGGCATCTGACTAAGGGTAGGTACGCACATGAACTGGAAGATAATTCCAAAGGAGTTGGACCATGTGGCTTGCCTCTTAATTTTGCTTATATTTTTCAATATATAAATTATTTTTCTTTAAAGTAGTAAAATACACTAAGTATTCCTTCACGATTTGTACTTCTTAATTATCTGCATTATTTCTCAGTATGTTATTTAAGAAACTCTTCCTTACTGAAGTCATACACATATTGACTTGTATTTTCTTCTAAAATTTGTAAAGTTTTATTTTCCATCTATAATTTTTTTGTGTATATTGTAAGGTAGGAATTCATTTTTTCCATATGAATAACTGTACATTGTTTTCTTTCAAATATCCATGTTAAATAACATAAATGCCACTTTTTTAATCTTTCAAGTTTGAAATATGGATTGGGCTTTCCCCAAGAAGCATTAATATTTTAATTCTAATTATAAAAGTTAAGAAACTTTAGAAACCCATCAAATTAGTCTAAATATATTCCAGCAAAGCTGGATGTTAAGTAAATCCTATTTGTCCGAAGATTTCCATTATAAAACTGAGATCTCTTGCTACAAAAAAAGGAACTTCAAGATACTAAGGTATAAAAAAAAATCAGAGCCCCTCCTTGGGAGCCCACGCTCACTGCCCCACCTGGTAAGTCCAGGTAATCAGGGACCGCCCCCTTCCCAAACCTCTGTTTTCCACGCTGACCTGACGTGTCCTCCAACTTCAAGCTCTTAATACCTCAAATCTGTACTTTTTTTTTCCTTTTGTTGTCTGAGTGTTGTTTACAGTGTCAATTGAGGCTGTGCTAAAAAGTTTTGTTCATTGTTAAGAGTAATTTCAGATGTGTTGCAACTTACTATTTCATTTAGCATTTTAGGGGAAATAGCAATTTAATTTCTTTCTTAATCACTTCTGTAAATTTTACACTTTAAAAAAATTAACTGACAAAGGTTAGACGCATAAATGTACTTCAACTTTTACCTCCGTTTAATAAATAAATTAAGGTTGACTCATACCTTGTGGCTCAGTTGGTAAAGAATCCGCCTGCAATACAGGAGCCCTGGGTTTGCTCCCTGGGTTGGGAAGAGC
Organism: Budorcas taxicolor; assembly: GCF_023091745.1. Classification (NCBI taxonomy): domain Eukaryota; kingdom Metazoa; phylum Chordata; class Mammalia; order Artiodactyla; family Bovidae; genus Budorcas; species Budorcas taxicolor. Next base: position 41,832 of record NW_026292645.1, read on the forward strand.
CCCTGGAGAAGGGAAAGGCTACCCACTCCAGTATTCTGGCCTGGAGAATTCCATGGACTGTACGGACATGACTGAGCGACTTTCACTCATACCTATGTCCTGATCGGTTACTGGTCTAACAATCACCCAGGACCATGCTGGCACTACAAATATTAGAATGGAATTTAAGCCGCCAAAGATGAAGGTAAAGCCTCCACTTGTTTTCTGTGATTTTCAACAGACAGAAAAGTAACAGGCTGGGTGAACAACTACATGTGTTACGCTTACCCTACTAAGCATTAACTTATATTAACCTTCCACTAGCAGAATGGAATCACTTACGAAAGGTCAAAAGCACAGGGTTAAATGACCTTTTGAAGACTGACTAAACGCAGCTTTATTTCCAAGTTATCAAAGGAGGTAATATGAGGATGACCACTTCTACTGTAGATAAAAAGGCAGGAACCTTAACCAGAGCATGAGAACCTAAGTTTATTCAAATTAAAGAATAGTAAATATTAAAGGTCATTTAACTCCAAATGTAGAACTTGTGGAACCTCCTTCCTTAGAGACCTATAAGGCATTCCTAGTAAGTTTGACATGACTCTCTGGTTTATGTCAAAGAGCATAAAGCTTCTCAGAGTATGAGGATAATTTAAGGTATTTAAGATTAATTACCCCCCAAATAAAAGTGGCCAAAGATAAAATCTTAGTTTGCTTTAAAAATTTTTTTTTTAATCACAGAAGATTCCTTACCTTTTGTTACCTTCCAAAACACAGATAAATATCAGTCTCCCAGTAACGGAGGAGCTACTAAGAAACAGTTTCTTAGGTAGAGGGTCTCAACTTTGACTGCACAGCAGAATCACCCAGAGCCCTTTTAAAAAACCAGATACCCAGACTATATACCCCAAACCAACTGCATCACAATCTCCTGGGGTGGGACCCAGACCAGACATCAGTATGTTCTTAAGTTTCCCAGGTGATTCTGGTGAGCAGCCAAGGCAAAGATCTACCGCTCTGGGACAAAAAACAGAAGCATCTGAAAAGATTTGTTCCCAATGTTCCCTAATCCTTAACAACCTATGTAAACGGTGCTTCAACCACCTATAACATTTAAACATTTAAAGAGCATCAGAATTCCTAAGAAGGCTATGATGTGGTTAGGTATACCGAACTTTAGTATCCCCAAATAAATGTTAGAAAAGATATCAAAGATTAATCTCATTTACTACATTTCCAAAAATGTTTGGTTTAGGTTAATGCCTCTCCCAGGGCCCAGGTTTAACAAAAACATCATAATATTCAAAACATGGTCTTAAATGGACCTCAAATGAATCCAAAAAATGCAAGCCTTTCCTTTGATTCTTTCTTAATCCTAAGGCTTCCAACTTTCACATATGACTAATAGGTACTTACTAGCAACCTATTAAATGAATTATTAGAAATACCACAGAGAACCCTAATTCAGTGTTTTAGTAAGGACTCTAGCCAAAACACAGTATTTGGCACACCTGCCAAGTTACAACTGTGTACACCAATAAGCAGAAATGCCACTATTTCTAGAAATACACAAACATGATCATCATTCCAAGTTAGTCAGTTTCCCGTCCTTGCCATTCTTATTTTCTAATGACCCACTGCCAATTTAGCTGTATTATTTTCAATTTGCTATTGGGTTTCTTGCAAAGCCTAATATGTAGGGATATACATTCCTACTACATCTGGTCAATAATTTTCCATAACTAGACACTGGGATATGTGCATTTTAATTTATGAACCAATGAATCAGAATAAAAGTTTGCCTAGACAGAACATTTCACTGATAAATTTGCACTATTTAAATAAGTTCCACCATGTTACTGAGGTAATGCAATAATGTTATTTACTTTTAAGCTTAGGGGGCATAATTTTGTGTATATATACATGAATTATTAAAATAACCATTTCCCTTAAATTTCTCTCCAATTTTTAATCACCAAGTTCTTTTTTCTGCCATAACATAGGAAAGGGTGGGGCAGGCGAACTGACTAAGTGAATCACACGCTTGAGAACCACAGCCTTGAGGTTCTGGGTAGGTATTTGTACTTAGTTTCAGTTTGAGAGAACTCCACCTCAAATATAACCTTTACCACCATAAACAGAGGGAAAAGATAGAAGAGGAAGGAAAGCAGCTGTCACCAATGTAAAAGGTCAGAATGAGGTCATCCACTGAAAATGTCACGACCAAAACAACCTCATTTTATATCTGCCCTCCTTCAAAATACAACTTTTGGTGCTGCCAATGTGACAGGCCTCCCTTAAGGTAATTTAAAACAAGGAACAGGTAAGCTGCAAACATTTATCAAACGCAAATTTCTGTGCATATTTCTAAACTGGTTCATACTTGGTTTGTAGCATTTAAGAAGCCACAGATATTACTTACTAGCTGACGTCTATTTCTTTTCCAGGTTTCTGCTTTCCTTTTGGAGTTCATGTTCTGAAAAGCTAAAAGTAGAGAAAACAAGTTCTAATAAGCAAAGTTCAGCAATGTTTACTACTTTTTTAGGCTCTGGTTCAAGCCACAGGAGACCCTCAAGTCTCGCTTTTCTCCCCACACACCAAGAACTCTGCACGATACTGCTGCTGCTACGTCACTTCCGTCGTGTCCGACTCTGTGCGACCCCATAGACGGCAGCCCACCAGGCTCCCTCGTCCCTGGGATTCTCCAGGCAAGAACACTGGAGTGGGTTGCCATTTCCTTCTCCAGTGCATGAAAGTGAAGTCGCTCAGTCGTGTCCGACTCTTAGCGACTCCATGGACTGCAGCCCACCAGGCTCCTCTGTCCATAGGATTTTCCAGGCAAGAGTACTGGAGTGGGGTGCCGTTGCCTTCTCCTCTGCATGATACATTTCCCAGCAAATCCGTAAGCCCCAGAGGCGCTAAAGCATTAATTCAAAATATCATGCAGAAAGTTGTAAGCCACACTTCCCTGGAGATAATATGACCAGAGAGGAGGACAGGCCTTAAACAGAATTACAGGGAACTGAATCAGAATCACAGGGAATTCAGTCTCATCAGAGAGAGGCGAAGGTCCCAAAGTGGACCTAAAACATGCACATTTCAAATTACTATCAAATTTCCAAGAGTAGTAACTCTTACATAATCAGAGACTTCTGTATATATTATATACTACAGACATAGCTTCCCAAGGATGAACTGTAATTTTACTACACAGTTTCAGTGGTGTGGGGCTTCCCTCGTGGCTCAGCTGGTAAAGAATCTGCCTGCAATGCAGGAGACCTGGGTTCGATCCCCGGGTCGGGAAGATCTCCTGAAGAAGGGAATGGCAACCCACTCCAGTATTCTCATCTGGAGAAGTCCATGAACAGAGAAGCCTGGTAGGCTACAATCCATGGGGTCACAGAGAGTTGGACAGGGCTGAGCAACTAACCCTTTCACTTTCACTTTTCAACAGTCTGGCAGAGTGAAAGTAACTTGCAAGCTCCTTTCTGCCGTGACAGAAAGAAGCCAGTGGCAAATCTAACCTGGAGTTGTTCCCAGGATTTTTTCCTCTACTATTTTTGTCTGCCCGTTCCTTGTTCATCCCTTGTAACCTTCTCCAGATAGCTCCAAAGAATGCTTGTTGGGACATCTGCCTTAACACATTTGGTGGCCTTCATCTTCTCTCACCACACAGTACAAATCACAAGCAAACCTGGGAAGGTATTTTTATTCTCGAAAGACTTGAACTGTGAGAATCTCCTACTCCATCCTGCATATTCTGGTTACCAGGGGGAATAGCTCTTCCAGGGATAAAAAGGCTACCATCACTATTAACACTTACTGAAATCACTGGGGAGGCTGTGGTTCAGATTCCTATAAAATTCTGTCCTATGTGCTTTTTTCAGTCCTGTGCAAAGCCCAAAGTCAGAAAGCTTCACATGGCCCTATGGAGAAGAAACAAGGGAAAGAACAGATGAACATTCACGGATGTGGAAGAGAACGTTATCTTCTCCAGCTCCATGCACCTTGTGGAAGAGAACGTTATCCTCTCCAGCTCTGTGCATTACCCATTACGGCTCCACAACCAAAGGTTGCTGCTGCTGCTTTGATTATGGGGAGAAATATATACTAGCAAACGAATAAAAGATTACTCCAAATCCTATTATACAAATATTATATGTTTTGGGTGTATCCACAGCATCTAATTTTACCTCTTAAACTATCTCAATCAATATTCTGTTTCTTCAAAATTGTTTTTAACGTCTATATAATATTCAAATGACTCAGTATATCACTGTCTGCCTATCCCCACAATGCTACTTAATCCAATCTCAAGTCACGTGGATTACAATAAGCATCCCCCTGCCAGAGAGGGCCCGTGTTCCCAACCTAGTCAGGCATGATACAGAGGATGGTCTTTATAGAAGGCTGTTTGAGCAAGTCTTTATTCACATAGCTTTTTCTCCACTTGAATTATTTTATTGAGATAAATTCCAAGGAGTAAACTGTTCCAAAGACAAAGGGAACCGACTTCACTGTACAGTTCTTGGTAAGTGTTGCCGTACTGGTTTCCAATCCTAAGTCTCTGCCTTCACCATTCTCCTCACACCTCCTATGAGCCAGGCACCATGCCTTTACAGGTGTTGTCTCATTTATAATTCTCAAGCCACCTTTCATAGACTCAGAGTCATTAAACGACTTGCTGGTGAAATGGCAGCACCAAAGCCAGTAGTCAAAGCTCTTTCTCTCCAGACCAGGATTATTTAACCTCTCCAACCCCTCATTTCATCTGGAAAATGCAAATCATGGTATCTTCCTGGCACGAATGGTGAGAATTAAGGCTTGTAAGGCTCCTTCCCTGGTTCTCTAAGGTAGAAGAGGGTGTTCTAGGGGTGGTGAGATTTTGCATTGCAGGACATTTGGTCCAAAAAGTCCTTGGTATTTAGTTCTGTCTAAAATGGATGTTTTGGATTGGACCAGATTTCAAGGAACTTTTGTCACGATCCAAATGGCCACAGTCAGGACCAAATGTCCACCTACCAAAAGTTTAGGTAGATAAGGAGGTAAAACCGAAACTAGGGAAGCAACTCTTGCTGCTGGGAGCAACTCTACACTGCTCAAGGTCACACAATCAGGAGTGATGTGGCCAAGGACTGAGCCCTGGCGGCTTCCCCATCTGTGGCCTTTGGTCCCTAACATATAAACATCCCAGGGCACAAGGCTACAGAAGCCTTGCTCAAGAGTAGCTTTCTGTGCTGTTTTGGTTTCTTCAATTTCATTAGGTTTGGCTCTGTGTGCACACACACAGGCACAAGCATAAGAAGTAAACTACCAAAGATGGCTTTGAGCCTACTAACCTGCTACTTTCCTTTCAGATTTGCAAATAACCTGTTCTACAAGCCAAGGAAGTGTTTCACAGTTTTAATTACATGTTTTACCTAGACAACTCCAGAAGAGTCTTAAAAAACAGTGCCTGGAGCAAATGCTGCTCAAACCTAGATTTTCAGAGAACTCTGTAGCACTTCTCAGTATACAGCAGGAACTCAAAATGTCTACATTTTCACTTTTACAACCAATATGGCTAAACACATAAATGAGCCCTCCTCTACACGTCTGGGCGGGCATATTGTAGAGAGCATGTCTGCACCAAACAGGTGTCGCCAGTCCTCCTCAGCTAGACTAAGTCCCCAGCTCTTGGTCTTCAGTGTGTTTGCTGGCGTTGAACACAGACTTAGCCTACAATGAAGCCAGCACTAAGGCACTGGGTACAGGACCAAGGCATCTGAACCCAAGACAACACAGACTAGAGCTACTACTTTATTAAAATATATCTGAACTTAAGGACAGAAAAATAATCTCATACACGTTACCATTTTAAAAGCAGAATATCAAGCTATTTACTTTGAGGATGCTAACTGTACATAAACTGACATAAAGAGAAAGCTACTGAAGCTATTATACTAAAATAGTTGTTACTGGGACTCCCCTGTGGTCCAGTGGTTAAGAGTCTGCCTACTAACATAGCGCACACGAGTTCAATCCCTGGCCGGGGAGGGGTCCACATGTCACGGGGCAGCTAAGCCTGCGCGCCACAACTGCTAGGCCTGCATGCTGCAGCTGCTGAAGTCTGCCCCATGGAGCCTGTGCCCCGCAAGAGAAGCCACCACAGGGAGAAGCCCCACATCCCAAGTGGTGAACAGATTCCACTTGCTGCAACGAGAGAAAGCCCGAGCACCAAACAAACACCCAGCACGGCCAAAAGTACTTTATTTATTTAAATAAAAAATAATAAAATATTTTGAACAATGACATTACATTTTTCTTCTTTATAGCTCTCTGTATTATTCAAATTTTCCACTATGTTTGTATATTATTATAATGAAGAAAAAAACTATTAACCAGAAGAAATTATTGGACAAATCTCCTACTCTCTCGAAACAGCAAGATTGAGGTTTTCAAAGGAAGTAGACTAAAACTTCAGATTTTTTCCAAAGACTGTTACCAAAAGACAGTAAGAAAGGAAAATACCCTATGAATTAAATTTACTTTCCTACTTAAAAGAATTCAATCTAGACAACAATTCTATGTACCAGAACACAACAATCTAGAATTTTAAAGCTGGAAGGGACTTGGGAGCGTTTCCCAATCAATATATTCACTTCATAGATGAGTGAGGTCCAGAAGGTGAAGGAACTTGTCAAGCAGCATCAACAACACAGCAGCACAGGGATTCTCTTCCGATGTGTTGAAAGTTTAAGAATCAGGCAACTCAGTTCATGTGCATGTCTAAAGATAACTACAAAGAGGCCATCACAGAGGCTGAGCAGGACTCTGCTTTACGCACAGGGCACAGGGTTTGGAAGCTGAGCTTTGTGACAGATTACTGTTGCTGTTGCCGTACTTCCTAGAACTTCCTAGTTCTAGGCTGGGATCCTCAACAGAGGGGTTCTTGACAGGGGATGCATTAGTGTAGTTAATCATATGAGAAGATGACCATCTTTGGCTTCATTATAAAACAACTTAATTTTATGCTTAATAATTTTTCAAAATGTTCTTTAAGAGGAAAATTCAATCAAATTATGGAATTCATAAGCCTTTCTTACCTTTAAAAAAAAGAAGAAGAAAATACACCAGGGAGCTCACAGCTCCCCTACTGTGATTACAAGTCATGCAGGGGTTAAGGCAGAGGCTGCTCAGACAGATAAAGACACACTGGTCAGCCTGAACCCCTCACAGTACCTTGCTGTCCAGGAGAAGGTTGTCTGGTTTGATGTCTCTGTGGATGAATCCAAGCTGGTGAATAGAGTCTATGGCTAACACTGTTTCTGCTATATAAAACTGAGTCTCCTCTTCCGTCAGCGTGTCTTTCTTCATCAACAGGGTCATCATGTCCCCTGGAAACAAGAAGATACAAAGTACACACACACACACACACACACACAAAACAGTATGAGTAACAGCCAGTTTTCAGATATGTCCTTCCTACCTGCCACCATAAGGCAGTGCTAAATAGGCCTCTGCTGTGTCCCAGAGATGACCTACTATGGGCGGAAATGCCTGACATGAGCAGAAATGGTAAGCAGTTTCTAACACTTAAAAGATAAAATTCACAGCCACGGATGGCAAAACACTTTCACTAAGCTAACTGATGCTGACCCCTGAGCAGTGATTCCCACTTTACTGTGGAGAGAGAAAGGAAATTTCTCCCACACTAAAATAATAAACCAATCAATCAATAAATTGGCTTAAGACAATTTTTTGGACTGGGGAAAGAGCTACTTTACTTTTCACTTGGCACAAATACCTACAAACTTCTCTAAGGCGTTACCACATTCTAACAATGGCTGTACTGCCATCATTAGACAGGCTGAGTGAAGTGAAAGTCACTCAGTCATGTCCGACTCTTTGCGATCCCATGGACTATACAGTCCATGGAATTCTCTAGGCCAGAATACTGGAATGGGTAGCCTATACCTTCTCCAGCAGATCTTCCTGACCCAGAAATCGAACCGGGGTCTCCTGCATTGCAGGTGGATTCTTTACCAACTGAGCTATCAGGGAAGCCCAAACAAAAACGTAAAAATCTGGGGAGGCTGAAAACAAGCTTTCCACTGTCTATTCACAGAACACTAGAACATATATGAAAAGGTAGGATTTAGGTAGCAAAGTGTTAGTCAACAAAAGCTGTTGTAAATATGAACAGTAAATGCTACAGACTAGGATGTGTAATAACTGCCTCCCAAACGTGCATAGTGAACACCTCCCAAGATCAGGGGGTTTGTTCTCCAGTGCTTATTTGTGGGTACAAAATGCTTTATGCAACTTTTACAACACAATGTCAGTATTTTAGCAGTTAAACAGTAACTTCATTAGTTTTCTGCAAAGTCAAAATTTAAGTATTTCTGCTTAATACCATCAACATACAATGGTGGAAAAAAAGATTCTGATCCAACAGTCAGATGAAAGCAAAGCAAATATGAATAAACAGTTTAAAGGTAAAAGAAACAGGAAAGATTCAGTTCACATTGCATAGAAAGCCATTTATGTTAGAAAATGGAAAAGAGACAGAAACCTCGGATTTTAATAGTGTATCATGCTGCTTATTTCTAACTTTGAAGGAAGGAGAAAAGTGGGTATTTTCCCCTCGGGCAAAAATTAAGGCACTTATTAAGATGCTCCCAAAACTTGAAAAACATGATTTCCTAATCACTCCTGGAAGCCACACATTCAACCTGGAGGCACATCAGTGGGGCCAGCTCTGAGGTACCTGTGTGGCCGTAGTGCAGCGGCCCAGGAGAGCAGGCAGTGGCCTCACCTGTGCGAGCGCGCCCACAAGATCAGAGCGCTCAGGCCAGCCCCACCGAGTGCAAAGGGCAGGGTCCAGGGGACACAGGAAGCTACGGAAGATGGTGCAGGTAAGGTTGCGGAGACGCATGTCAAGGGGCTGGCTGGTTCCTGAGCTGGTTCTTACTCCTATTTAACAACTGACATCTAAATGTTAAAAAGTTTCTCCTCATTCTGTCATATAGATTCTTTCCTAACCTTCATCAGCTGTTAATAAAAAGTACCGATGACCCTAGATCTAACTAAAGGTTGTCACCAGATCAAATATTATGCCACAATTAGATTAGCTTTGGTATAAAAGCAAAAAAGAGAAAGTTTTCTTTTTTTCCTTCCAGTGTGCTCACAGTTTATCTGCTCACTGGGAAACAAACCGTGTTCCCCAGAACAGATGCATGTTCTATTCTGGGTTTACTTTGGAGCTGTCTTACAAGATGCACATGCCAAGTTACCAAAAACTTTAAATTTCAGAAATAAGAAACAGATTGTGACTACTAATATATGTAACGAGAAATTCACTCTTTACAAATTACAAGGGGAAAAAAAAAGTTGAAGCAAAGAATGTAATAGCTTCAATATTGTCACTGGGTAAACAGACTGACAGAAGGACAGGCAAAGCTCCTAGTTTATTTCTATATATTTAAAAAGAAAATAAATATCCATCTGAAATCATGAGAATGAATGAGAAGGTTACTAAAGCTGTAGAAAGGCACTCAGCACAGACAGATTACTGACCTCCTTTACAGACCTAAAAAGATACAGAAAGCAACTTTGTGAGCACGGTTAAAAGTAGAAACGAGGGTTAATCCATGTAAGAGAGAAACCACAAAACAAAAAGGAAAAATGACCTTTCATCATCAAGTAATTACCTCCAGGCAGGAACTCCATGATTAGGTAGAGGTTTAGCTTATCCTGAAAACTATAGAACATTTTCACAACCCACAAACTGTCTGCCTCCACTAGAATGTCACGCTCCGCACGAATGTGGCCAACCTGGAGGTACACGCATTGGATTAATGACAAGCCTTGCTCTGCTTTATCAGACTGCATATTTGCTTAAACAACTTAAATACTGTTGAGTATTAAATTGTGATGATGCAAAAGATACAGCTTATGCTTAGGCAAACCTACGAACTCAAAATTGACAACATTTGACTTGAAGGTATTCAGTAGTGGAAACCTGAGTGATGAAAGGCTTGAAAATTGCAAAAATCAAGGGCTTTAATGCAAACGGAAACTTTAACAGTGCTATAAAGTGAACCTCTGATTAGTTAAAATTACCATTCTTTTCATATCTTTTGTTCTAATAATTCTTTTTTGATAAAAGTAAGTCCCCAAGATGAGACTCTAAGCAAATCCTGTCTCAGGCCTTCAGAGACATCTGCGAAGACGCTGCCTTGACAATCCCAGATGCTGTGATGCCACAGTACTCGGTCACAGCTGTGCACACGGGAGGTACTCAGTTCTTTTATTATTTTACTTTACAATACTGTATTGGTTTTGCCATACATTGACATGAATCCACCACGGGTGTACATGAGTTCCCAATCCTGAACCCCCCTCCCACCACCCTCCCCATATCCTCTCTCTGGGTCATCCCAGTGCACCAGCCCCAAGCATCCTGTATCAAACCTAGACTGGCGATTCATTTCTTACATGATAGTATACATGTTTCAATGCCATTCTCCCAAATCATCCCACCCTCTCCCTCTCCCACAGAGTCCAAAAGTCTATTCTATACATCTGTGTCTCTTTTGCTGTCTCGCATACAGGGTTATCATTACCATCTTTCTAAATTCCATATATATGCGTTAGTATACTGTATTGGTGTTTTTCTTTCTGGCTTACTTCACTCTGTATAATCGGCTCCAATTTCATCCACCTCAGTAGAACGGATTCAAATGTATTCTTTTTAATGACTGAGTAATAGGTACTCAGTTCTTACTGAACTGAAACATGAGAACAGCTAAGAAGAGTTGTAGATTCATTTATGACACTGCCAGTTTTCTATTTTTACTGAAATATTTAGCTAGGGAGACCAAGTTGCCAAAGGTTTGGGAGGATTACTTTATTAATTTATTATAATCAAGTTGACTTCATCTACTTTAAATATACAGTAATAATCAAAACACTACTGCATATCACCAAGTCCCACCCCTTTTCTTCTTGTATAAGTGCTGTTAAGTTGCAAGACTGGGTTGAATCAGATCTAAATTTATTAAGACTCAGGCTGATCCTTGAGTAGAGGTTTTTATCTTAACATGTGCTCCAGGGTGGGACCTCCTACAGTGTTTGGAGGTGAAGATATACCAAGTTTACAAACTGGTACTTCCACTGGCAAACTCAGCCCCTGGTTGTTGTTTTGTTTGATAGGATGTTCTGCATGCTTGTCTTAATGGAATGTCTTCAGCAAAGCCAGGCGCTCTCTATTCTATTCAGACACAGACCCCAGAGCCTTCTCTCCTGTCTTACACCTAACCTGCCTCATCTTTCCATGCTCACTCCTATGGGCCTAAAACGCCTACTGAGTTTTCAGTTTCTACTAAAACTGTTTTCAAGGAAATTTCTAACTTTAGTGTTTTAGAAATTTTACATTTTTACATCTCTACTTATGGCATGAGGGTGGGAAAAACGGGAGAAGGTAACGGTGATAAGGAATGGCGCTATAGAACTAGGATGAACCCCAGTAAAGATCCGAGGAAACGCTCACGCCACTTGCTGGCTCTGACCCAGTCAGTTACTACACAAAGACTGCACGAAGCTGACTTCACCCCCCTGTTCCGTTGGCTCCTGTGAAGGCCTCTGCCTACTGCAGGGACACATGGAAAAGGACAGGCGTGACCACTGTTGCTTGTCACTCACCTTAGAGGGCAGGACCGTGACTGCAACATTCCCAGTTTGTCACAGGGAAAGCTGCAGGCACGGTGACCACACCCTGCCCTTTTCTCCTGGGGCTGAACAGCAAGTCAAGAACTCAAGGTCTAGGGGTGGAGTCAGGCGATTTTACGGGAGGGGTGGGCTCTGGATTCCCTTTCCCCTGCTCCATAAACACTGAGTGGGGTGGAGATTATGTGCCAGCTGTGACCCAGGGCACTAGGAGAGCAGACAGAACAGTCTTTGGGTTCATCCTACCTCTACACGGGCATCACAACCAGAGACTGCCCTTTTGCACAGGAAGAGAAATGGGAAGAGACTAGCTAAACACTGGTCTCTTATCCTCTAGAATTCATTTTCCAGATAGCAGAAACGTCCATCTTCTGAGACAGAATAACAACCAGAACTCTAAATAGGCAGCTGTAATTCCTGCTCAGTTTTGTAAAAGCAAATAAGATTTTTTCCTCTGGAGAGGGCACCTATACCTATAAGAAGTCAGGCTCTGAATCTGTACTTTGTCAGCCCCACTCAGAAGTGATGGATTTGCCCCACAAAGCTGCTGCCTGCTTTAAGACAGCTGCCCCAGGTCAAGTCTGTGGCCGGAAACTTTAACTGGACCATGCTGAGATCAACCCTAGGGAGCTGAGTCCATCAGCAAGAGGATCTAATGATTTAATTTATTTAAACTCCTAATTCAAACAGACACTTCCTTTATTTTCACGTAGTAAGTCTTTAGAAACTGATTTTGAAGAAGGTACAGTACTTGACAGAATGTCTTTAAACAGTGTTTGGATCATCCTCTGTTACCACCTGTTACCTCTATGAAGGATTCGTAAGTGGAAGTTATGACGTGTACTTCTCTTTACAATTTTACTCTACTATTCATTTGATAAAGAAATACTGTGAGTCTTGGTTAAAACTACAGGAAATATATCTTGTAAAAATAAAATTTACTTGTGACATACAAACTATACAGACTAATCAATACAGCTTCACATTCTCCTTTTCAAGATTAACTGAAGCTCCTACAGTGTCAATACCCTTATCACACTGATTTTTAGATACATTAATAGGACTGGTGTGCATTTTGAATAAGGTTGGTGTTAACATATAATGTCTGAAGAACTACTGCCAGGATATTTGCTACTTCTGACCAAAATTCCTGGGAGTCTAAAGCTTCTGGGTAACAGGAAAATTAAAGAGAAAATTAAAATCCCAAATTTTGAGCTAGCACTTAAATGAAGGGCAGAAAAGCCTTGGTGATTATAGCTCCTCTCAAGCGACTGGAAGGATTGGGTGTGGGGCCAGCCTCCATCCTGGCTCTGAGGTTCTGTATCTGGAGCTCTCCTTTCCAGGAGGGTCTTTCTGCCCTCCTATAGCAACTGGTATTTTACAGGATATTTGCAGGCATTGCCCACTACAATCTGTTCTGCTAAATTAAACCAGATTTATAGAAAATCTGCATTCTCACTTTTAATATATACCGTCTAATATTTAAAATCTTACTTATTCTGCATAAAGTACTGGATGCAGCTTATAAATCTATTTGCAAAGTAGACTTGAAGTTATATAAAATATTCTTAATCATTAAATGAGAGTCTGCACTACTGTGCCACCTTCATTATATTTTTTCAAATTCATTCCCAAAGAAGACTGGCCTCTCTCACATAGTGATAAGCCACTCAGAAGATCCAAACTGGGTTTGCATGAATTTACAGAATGAAGCACGTTAAGGCCTATTTTGGATCAAACGCCAAATTTTAATTTCTAAGTCTCAGTTCCAAGGTATAATACACAACTTTCTTTAACATTCTGTAAGGAACATGCTACCATACTAAGTACAACCTCAAAAAACAGCTCCGAATGATAAGGACAGCTTGTGATCAACTGCGAAACACAAATAGCAGATGTTTCTCTAGATTTTCAACTTTAAAAAGACTGTGCATAATATCTTAGGCATTATTTGTACCTAAAATACATGTAACTGGTTCTATGGTGGGTGGAGAAAGAAAGTAATATTATATGACAGGGCTAAAGAAAACTAAAAGAGGAATATACCCTTCAATTAAGCAAAAAGAACAGTTTTAGAAGACAAAAATTTGTCAGATGACTAAAATCACTGCTACAATTGTGCCTTACCTGCTCTTTTTCAAGCATATCTGCTTTACGAAGTATTTTCATTGCATACACATGGCCCGTATCTTTCTTCTGAACAAGCCGCACCTAAACATTATTAGAGAAACACCAAGAGTTCACGATGCCAAACTAATGCTTTCATGTGTAATAAGAAATCACATTTAAACTGGAAAAGTACTGCAATTTTTATATAAGCAATAACAAAGCAGAAGAAAACGGTTTTCAATGTTTCAAAATGGATAATACACAGTGAGGTCAGTGCCGAAACACCCTCAGATATCTATCTCCACCTCTGAACAGCTCTGGCTCCCTAGCTGAACAGATCAAGCTAATTCAAAATCCTCACTTTGGACTCATTAAACCCATGACACATGTCATCCAGTCAGCTCAAAAACACCTAAGGAAATGTTTACAACAATGTCTAAAACAACAGCAAAAGCTAAGGCACAGGAAAAAAATGCCTGGCAGTGGGGGAGGAACTAAAATGTATAATTAGGGAAATAAGAGTTTTCTGTAGCTCTCCTTTCTCTTTTTTATTTTCCTTTTTTTCTTTTTTAGAGAGAGAGAACAGATAATTTATGATGAAAAGAAATGGTCTGCAAACCCAAACACAACTCCTCAGCAAGTCCCTGCACATCCCCACCTCCTCCCACAAGACAAGTATGTTTTCTTCTCCCTAAAACACTCTTATTTTGCTCGAGTCCCACGTCCCCTCCTCATTGAACATAAAGCTCTTTTAGACGTGGTCCTGTACCTTTTCCTCTCTCAAGAGGCCAACAGGGATTCTGAACACTGAGGGATCAATTTAATCTTTCACCTGTGCCTCTGAACATGCACTCACATTTCCCCTAGGTGCTGGTTTTTAATAATCTGCTGCTCCTTTTGTATTTACAATGATGGTGAAACTACTGCATCAGCAGGTCGTTCACTTCGGGTGTTTTCCACAAATGGGGAGGATCTTGCACAGGCTCATTCAAACCGTCCCCAGCAGACTGCTCTTGTGACCAAGCAGGACGCACTTGGACAACCAGCTGGGACAAAGCTACAAACGCTTTCATTCTCTACCACCACCCACATTAACTTATTTCTATAAATTGTTTCCCAGGGCTATCTTTTCCGAGCTGTACCAATCTGGCAGGAAGAAATAAAGGGTGGAAATATGCTGCAAGTTTGCTCTTGGAAAGGCAGTGTAACGGGAAAAGCAACAGCTTTGAGATCAGGAAGACCTAGGCCCCGCTTTGGTACCATTGCCCGGTGGATGTGTGACACTGGAACATTATATATCCCCTCAGGTTTAACCACATCATGTATAAAATATTAGTCATGATTCTAGGAAAGAAGCACTCACTAAGCAATAAATATTGATTTCTTTCTACCTATCAACTCTCCCTCTAGATGAATACTTAAAGCATCAACATCATCTCTAGCAAAACAGAGAAGAACAAGCAGATCCCTGGGACAGTGAGAGGGCAAGAAAAAGAGGAGAGCGAGCAGGTAAGACTCAGGGCTCAAAGCCGGGCCCACCCACTCCGTGCTACAGTTCTATCAGCCAGCGCAAGCTCACGTTACGCTAGTAGCTTCGATGTGCTGTGGGATTCCTGTATTTGATAAGTAGCTCTGGTGTTTTTACCTCACCAAAGGCTCCTCTGCCTATTACTTTTAAAGACTCAAAATCTTCCAGTCCAAGTCTTGTTCTCTTCAAACGAAGAAACTCTGTCTCCTTCCGAGCATGCGCTGATCTCCGGAGTCGTTTCTAATGTTTAAATAGAGAGGGAGAGAGGTGGGAAGGGACTCTGCAACAAATCTTATTTGTGGTTTAGCCCACCCGGAAAGCAGGGCCCCGCCAAACTAAGCACCATCTGTTCACACAGGATAGCACAGCAGAAGGGCCCTTAGGAGGTCAGCCCTGCCTCCCAGCCCTCAGACACAATAACCACACTGAACAGAGGACGCCTCCTCTGTGGACGTGGATGAACCTTCTTCACAGCCCGCTACTCTACTATTCCTAAAGTGGAAGGATAAACTATCAACATTTTCCTTTAACTTTTCTTATATACAAGTATGGTTTTAAAATTTCTCTCTGGATTTTTTACACATTATGGTTCATTTTATGCATTAACTTTCTATTGTTCCTACAAGTCTTGGGTATTTTTCACCATTTTCCTGGGTTCTATGATTCATTCCTCCCTTTGAGAACACTTCCATAGCCATTTCAGTTCTTTTCACAATTTCTTATTTATTTTCTGCCACATCTGTGGGCACTGGGGGGAAAGGCTGATTCGAGAGGTATTTCACCTTGACAAAAATTTCAGAAATTTGCTCCACTTCTATGGAGCGTTTTCAGTGAATTAAAAATGCTAATTTGCTTTTTAAAATTTTAAATTTTATTTCATGTCTTCCTTACCTTGGAATTCTAAAGCTCATTAATTTACTACTACAGAGCCTAGAAGTCATCCTTCCTGGTATTTAATAATCAACTTCTCCCTGTGCATGAGTACCCAAATCCAGAAGCACACCAGCCCTCATAATTTCCTGTTAAAAGTCAAAACCCTTCCTCCATGCGCCAATGCTTGCTACACAAGACATGATCTGCCAGGCTTGGTTTCAAGGAAAATTTTCCAATATTAATTACCTCTTCATCTTTGAGACCTTCTTCTTCCATCACTTTTTCTAACTTCTTTTGTCTAAAAATAAAGACATATGAAATTAACATTTGAATGATAACTTTCTGTTAATTTATGCACAATTTTTCTTAACTGACAGAAACGGGTAAAACTCAAAATGCTTCATTAAATCAACAAATTACAGTTACTAAGGCAAGTGAAAAAATTCTCATCTTTTGTTAGTTCTACATTTTGACAAAAATTGTTTAAGATGTTAATGCAACAAAGAATCTAATTTCAAAATGTAAAGTTCTCTCTCTCTGGGTGCGGTAGTTCCTCCTTAACAAACCACCAACAGCTGGTGTCTGATAACCTCTTCTATCAGGGTGTTTTTCTCCCTGCCCCAGACTGAAATCTACTTCCTTTATTTTCACATCTTCCTCCTCCTCCCTGCCACAAGCACAGTAGTAACAAAGGTGAACACAGAATTTGGAGATTTAAGGGGGGGGAATGTTCAAAAAAGGTAATCAGTCGCACTGATAAAACTTAAAAGACTCAAAACCACAAGGAACAGACAAAACAAACAAACAACAACAAAACAATACCAAAAAGCACCAAAAAAAAAAAACCTTGAGATTCTAAATCCTTGGAGTGTGATACCTTAGAAACTGCATCCAAGAATATTTTTGACTTATAGATTCATACTGACCTGATAAAACTAAGAGAAATAAGTAAAATTTCCTTATAACTAGTTCCACACATCTGTTATTTATTCCGCATAATAAATGAAAGCACAGGGGCTGAAATCTCCTCTATCCCTGTCAGCATCCCAGATAACAGGCCAGCTGAGCAGGGCAGGGAAGAACAGACATATAGGGCAGACGAAGCACCGTCATGTGGTCTAGGCCAGCTGAGGCACCCTGCACCTCGAACACCACACGAGGATGGTTGACTCTTAGTCTGTACACAACTAGTAGCTACTAGAGGCGTGTGCACAACGGAATGGTGTGATGAGGTTTCTCTTTGAGAATGGCAGCCTGTAGTAATGAGCTGATGGACTATCAGGAAAAGCAACAGACAGAGGAGAGAGGAGACAGGGGACAGAAGTGGGAAGGGACTCTGGAACAAAAAAAGCTATCATGAGTCAGATGGACAATAAAGACCTGGAACTAGGGCTGGAAACTCAAAATGATGTGAACAGAATCACTGCAAAGATGACCAGTTGCCAGAGGAGTCAAGCAAACAGTCTTTGAATTTCTTGTGTGAGAGGATAATGATGCCAGTAACTACAGGGAACACACAGAGAGGAACATGGGACAATAATGAGTTTTATTTTAGTCAGTGAATATTTACTGCAATACCAGTATTTAGTGAAAATGAATACTTTTATTTAATGATATTTATTTACTATTAGAAATCATATTACAGTACAAATCCACAGGCTCGGATGATAAACAAGAATTTGTGTCCAAACTCCCAGGAAGTGAAAAGATC